>NW_020451285.1:0-225333 GCF_003343035.1 Apteryx rowi
GTCGGCAGATAGATGCCTCCGTCCCCTGCAGCAGGGAGTCCCCCACAACAATCACCCGCCACTTCTTCCGGGCGTTCCGGCAGGGCACAGGGTCTGTTGTCCCAGGTACTTCCCTTGCAGCCATGCCCATGTCCTCCTCATCCTGGAGGGCACTAAACCTGTTCTTCAGCTGCAAGTCTTCGGGAGGAGTAGGAGCCTTTCTCCTCCCRCGAGCAGTGACCAGTTTCCAGCCTTCTTCTATGGTGTCACAATGTACCGTTTCACACGGCACAGAGCCCTCTGGCAACTCCACTGCTGTGGGGGGTTGGGACTCCCGAAGCTGCACAGTCTCCGAGAACACCCTGTCTATCTCTTGCTCCGCTTCTYGGATGCTGCACAGCCTACTGACCTCCTCCTGTAACTCCCTTACCTGACGACACAGCTCATCAACAGCAGGACACCTCCTGCAGGAGAGCTGGCTGCCAGCCCAGGCCTCCTGGAGAGGCCCCAAGCACTCCCTGCAGCCTGAGACCTGTAGAGCCGCATCTACTGTCAGAGGGTCGGTCTGGGTCCCAGCCTCTGACACAGCAACTCCAACAGCCACTGGGGAACGCACTGTGCGACGTGTCACAACCATACTTGAGGAAACGTACACCACAGGGAACAGAAACAAAGGTTCCTTCACGCAAACTGCTGCCTCTGTTCGCTGCACTCTGGGAGCTACACTCCAGGCCTGGCTCTTATATAGGCCTCTCCCTAGCACTGACTCACAGGGTGCTTGACTTGCCCTAATCAAGGGCCCCCGGGATCAAAGGCCCCAACTCCCTCTGGTCAGGGGCAACGGAGAGAGCTCGTTAGCAGCAGCCACTCCTAGCTAGAGCTTCTCCCACGGGCTTTTCCCAGGAGAAGTCAAGGCCTCCTGCAGTTGTCCTTGCCTAGCTTCCCCTTTCCTGTTCACAGCAATCACCTGCTAGTTCCTCGGGGGTCCTCAGAAAGCCCACARCWTCCAACRRKATCCTCRAGTTCTAGTCAGAGCCCAAACACTGCTGCGCAAACTGCTGCGTCTGTTCGCTGCCTCTGTTAGCTGCGCTCTGAAGACTGTATTAATATAGAAGACTGTATTAATATTGTGTAAATAATAGTTCAGCTTTAAAATACCAATTGAAGAGGGGATATAAAAGGTTAGAAAACATTATGAAATTCAGTTTTAAAATGGAGCCTGTAGATTAAAATGTCATTTGAAAATCTTGTTTTGCATGACATTGTTTAGGAACTCTCAACAGAAATTTGCTTTCTATGGGTCACAGTGTTTGTGGCTAATATGCTGGGAACCTAAATAAGTTCTGTGGTATTTCCCATGTACAATGCAGTGCTGTGTGCTGGTGGGAGGCTGAAGGTGGGTACTGCACTGGGATATAGATGAGGGCAGTGGCCATGTATAAGTTGGAAAGTGGGTGGGTGGGTGGATGGGGCAAGAGGTGTAAAGGTTGTTTTTTGCCAGGGGAAGAGATTATTCAAAGTTTTCACCTGTCCCTGATGCCTGCGAAATTTAGGATTAGCATCTCATCCAGTTTGCAGAAGACACCGAATTGGGAAGCCCAGTTGTCATGCTTGAAGGCAGGGCTGCCATTCAGAGGGACCCACACAGGAACCTTGTGAAATTCAGCAAGGACAAATGCCAGTTCCTGCCCCTGGGAAGGAGGAATGAACCCCAGGTAGCAATGCAAGTTGGGGGCTGGAGCACTTGCCCTGTGAGGAGATGCTGAGGGAGCTGGGCTTGTTCAGCCTGGGAAAGAGGCAGCTTCAGGGGGTCCTTCCAGTACTGACAAGGAGGTTATCAAGAAGACAGAACCAGGTCTTCACAGTGGTGCATGGCAGGAGGACAGGAGAGAGAAGACGTGAAGTGAAATGAGAGATTCAGGCTTGAGTATAAGGTAAAACTTTTTCACCTTAAAGGCAATCAAGCGGTGGAGCAGGCTGCCCTGCAAGGTTGTGTCATCTCTGTCCTTGGGGGTTTTCAAGACCCAACTGGACACAGCCCTGAGCAGCTGGGTCTGACCTCAGAGCTGGCCCTGCTTTGGGCAGGAGGTGAAGGAGAGACCTTCTGAGGTTCCTCCCGGTCTGAATGATTCTGTGGTCCTCACCTAGGATACAGCTTGGAGACAAAAGTTAACTTTTTTCTTTGCCATGTATTTTGTGGAAGACTATGGGCAAGTGGCCTAGCCTCTTTCATGCTGCAGCAGTTCCCTGTCTATAAAGTGGAGGCAGTGCTTCCTGACCGTCTCAGTGGTGTTTCAGGATAAGACAAGAAAGGCTGTTATATGTTAGATGTTTTGGCAAGGTAGATACGGACAATGAAGAGGTAGATCTTTAAAGTCTGCCTAAGAGGGTGGTAGAGAGGTATTGTGCTTGTTCACTTGCGCTGACTGTGAAGTCTTGGGAAGCTGTTTTCTGTCGGTTTACTTTCATGAAACTTCACTCCACCGTATACTTTTCTCTGTGTGCTGCCAAAAAGGCGATCACCTTAAAAGGCAGTCAGTTGCAAAATGTGTTAGTGCTAACAACGGCTATGACAGCAGGCTCTATATGCTTCTGCCAATTATGGTGACATTTGTCATATTTTCCTATTTAATTTTTTTTTTTGCCTGCTATGGCTGTTGTTTCTGTGGGCTTCTCAGCAGAGGGGAAGCAGATTTAGCTGCCTTTATAAAGGGAACACCGAACCTGATTCTCCCTTGTGTGTCAAATGTACGACTAATTGATGGATAAACTGAGAATTTTTTTTTCTTTTCACCATTCAGGCTTGATGATCTCTAGTCAGATTTTTGCAAACCTGTCTTACAGTTTTCAGGCATAAATGAGGTATTAACCTCTTCTAAAAAGAAAAGAAAGTATTGGTTAGAAGAGTTACTGAAAATGATTTTTGTTTTGTGGCATTTCCAGTTATAAAGATGTCTTTGGGGTAGCATTAGCATAGGCAGTGGTGTATACCACTGTTTTAAGTAGTTTTAAGAAAGAAGTTTTAAGAAGCCATGGGAGCTTGAGATTTAGAATATTTTGTGATACCTTTTATTTACAATTTCTTCTTTTTCTTCTCCCTCTCTATCTGCCTTTTCTTATGCAGGAAATAAAGAAGGACATGAAGAAAGAAAATATTGCCAACAAACCACCAGAGAAGCCTATAAATGAAGTTTCCAATGGAAGCCCTTTACTGTTGTCTGAGACAATTATTAGAACCAACAAAAAAGGTATAGTATATAGACGCTTAAACACAGATGAAATTCAGACCTTTAAAAGAATGAAATGTGAACTTTCATTGTTTCTGGAAATAAAGCTAGAATTTATTTAACTGTAAAGACATAGCAGGAATATAAAAAAAATCTTGCTCTCTTCTTAGACCAGCATACAGATGCCTGTATTATGTCTAATATCTCCACTTTAATTTGCACAAGCATCTCTTTCTTGTTAAAGCGATCCTTGCTAGATACATTTAATTAAGGAGAGATATATATGCAGATTACTAAAGCTTATCAAAGTAAAGAACTGACAGCTTTGCGTATATGGAGCTTTCTGTGCAGTGATGTCAGTACACATTCATTCCACATTCATGTATTCATGTTTTATCCCAGACAGAAGCTGTTTACTGGCAATGAACAACAACAAAAAAAGGTGGAAAACATAATGCTTCTAGTATTAGTTTCTTCGGAAATGTGTAGCGCTGTATCATATTTCAGATTGGACTGTGTACTCTTTGTGTCTGGCTTGACTCCCAAGGCAGATTCCTATATATGGCTTTGAGTTGCTAAAATGGAAGCCTCCAAATCTTCTGACTCCTTTCCTACCTTCCAATCTCACTCTCAGAAATATCAGACAAAACAAAAAGATCTCCCTGTAACAGATAATGAGCCAGATTTGTCTTTAGGGTATGTTTATATGACTCTGTGTGTGAGAGATTAGCTTTATTTTTCCTGGAGAATTCAAAGGACAATTTCTTGCTTGCTGTCTTTTTACAGAATAATCTGCTGTCATTAATCAATACTGTAATGTAATTTCCATTTTGGTGCATCTTCTATACTGTTAAGTCTATGCATATGGAAATTTCCTCTTAAATATTATGGGTGAATGTTGCATTTGAGCTGGCAGTTTGACTAGCGGCCTTAAACCTAAGGTTTGCAATTGCAGGTTAGGAAGATTTAATAATTTCTGAAAAATGTAAGACTTCCTTTAAAATGCAGAGGGTGTAATCTCCATCTCTCTTGCTAGGAATTCTCTAAAACAAAAATTGGAAATAAATCCCAGACAGCCTTGTCTTTTGAGCCTGCGGTGTCATCCTGAATCTGGAGACGTGTCCAACATTTCTGCTTTGGGTCATAGGTTTTTCAAGCAACAGCAGAATTAAATTACCAAGAATGATTCTTTTTCATGGCTGCTACACAGAACCGTATGAGTAGTTGTGAAATTATCTAGGGACTGAGTGTGTTCCATATTGCTTCAGCTGCTATGCGGAGAAGGCTAATAGCTGTGGCAGATGCAGAGATTTGGTTCATTCACAAGGGAATAACACTCCAGAAATGATACTTGCAGCAGAGGCTCTCTCCTCCTCTTTCTTCCCCATATCTCAGAGGCTTTGAAGAATTGAGAAGAAAAAGGAAATTGTCTTTTTCTCTCTGTAGCTTGAGAAGATGAACCTCCATATTTATTGAAAGAGCAAGCAAAGACCGACATGAAGATTTGTAGCTTGAGCGAGGGATCAGGCTTGGAGATAGCAGATCTCATATTAGTATGTTGCTGCATTGGATTTCATTGGTGGGGATTGCACTTCTCATGGCTACCTCTGCAGTGTCAGGCTTGGTAAATCTTTCAGTTTGGCTGCTGCTTCATGGCTATGTCCGTCGCTGCAGAGCAAGCAGTTGCACCCTGCCTGCCTTGCTCTGCTCTGCAGCAGTAGCCGGGGATGCACAGAGTGTAGCAAGGCCACCAGAACTGTGGTGCTGGGAACCTTCCCCTCTTTTTCTCTGGGGTCAGTTTGAGCACAGTGCCAGAGTGGCTTTGTTTAAGTGAGGATGGTGAAGCCCGTAACTACTGTTGTGCTCAGGAATGAAGAGTCTGCTAATAGCTACATGGGAAGGGAGAGGGCAAATCACCTTGTGGAGAGAGAATTGCAGTTTTGTGCTGAAGAGTGAGCCCTAAATGCCACAGGGATTCTTTTCCTCAAATGTCCTTGTGCTGGAATTTGTTGTTAAAACTTGTTTTAGCTGTTTAGTGATTGGCGAATGCGATCTGACCGGAAAGACAGTACTGTTTTCCTTCATGTTAGGAAATGAAGTTGAGAGGGCTACATTCTAAAGGTCTTCAGGTGCTGTTCAGCAATGAAAACAGTAGTCAGTGTTAGTAAAGCCTTTTTTTTAAAAACAAAGTGGTTTATTTGCTTGGGCAGTGTAATGTTACTGTTTGGAACTTCAGAGCAGATATAGTGACCTGGGAGTCAGTATTCTGTGCTGATACCTTGTTTCTTCTACCAAGATGACATCAAGTACTTTTTTACTACTATGGTATACGTTGCATAGTGTGCTACTCTACCTTAGTTGGCATAATACGAGTGGCAGCAGCCTGCAGGCATTTAAATTTTGAGTAGAAGAATCTTAGGCTCTTGGGCTTTTGGCTTTTGAAGAGTTATATTTGATACCTCTTTTTTCTTGAGGAATATCAGTGAGTGTCCAACAGTGGTATTCAAGGAAAATAGCTAAATTATTTGTAAGAAACATCTCAATAGCTAAGAGGAAAGGAATAAATTTCTGAATAAAAAGGATATTGTGGATCCAACTTTATATCTTGTTTCTTCATCCTAATTATTTCTGAACAATGTGTTACAATTAAGGGATCTTGTTATAAAACCAGTGTAAAATTGAAATACATCTTGTAAAGGCTTGTTTCATCAAATAAGTTGTGGGCACTACTTCTGGGGGTTACAGATGTAATCTAGGAACAATTTAAGGTCGGCTCAGTGCCACAGTAGTAGCCTACCACTATTAGTATTTCCCCTGTGCACTTACTGAGGGTGACTGTTGATTTCAGTAGTATTAGTGGCAGGTTATCATCCATGAATCACTCAGTTTTCTGCCATAGAGACCAGGAAAAACAGAAGGGGGTAGGGTTTTGTCTGCTTTTCACTGAGGACAGTAAAACAAGAGTATCTCTGATCCTTTAATGTTTCTTGCTGACCATTACATATACTAGTAACCCAAGAGAAGCACATAATAGAAGTGATTGCTGTAGTGAACCAAATTCAGAAAATTGTGTTATGCTTGGCCTTGACATATTTGTGAGAGTTAATATTTTGAGGAATTTCTTCTCTTTTACAGCTTTGCAAACATGATCTAGAAGTTAGAGCTGCACAGAAGAAAAAATGGGCTGTTTTCTAGGTCTGCCACAGAATTGCTGTGTAACTTTGGTTAAATTACTTGAACTCTGGCCAAATTAGCACATATTAGTTTGCAAGTTCAGGTATCTTAATGCATATTTATTTTTCAGATGTGCAGATTTTTTTTCTAATTTTCTGCAGTCGCATATCCAAAATTATTCATAACTTCCAAAAATTTCAGGTATTTCTGACTCAGGCTGCCAGGTCAAAACCTGAGTTAAACCTGCCTCAAAGATGTTGAGATCTGTTGTAATCATATGTGGTAGCGATGGCAATTAACATCTAGAAATTGGAACATTTTAATATAGTGTTCCAGTGAGTTCATACTACACCTCTGAGAAGCTCAAGAAAGAACTATTTCCTTCAGTGTAGAGATGAGGTTAGTAAAACATTGTCTTCCTTGTGCTTTCCTTGACATTTCCAGGGCAGCAGCAGCTCCAGGCTAAATTTGACAGGTGCTTCAGGTATAGCATTGTCAACCGCTGTCTAAGCAAAGCGGCCAAGGCGCTGAATGAAATCTCTGAAACTATATGAATGTCGGCCATGGTTGTCTTGTATGGGCTGTGCCAGAACTTGAGAGAAATCATTCTTTTGTTACCTCCTACAGTTCATATGTCAAGAAAATTTTTCCTGACCAAATATGGGCCGTTTAGTACATCTTATCCCTACTCCAGAATTTGTACTTGGCATATAGAACTATTGTTCTTAATTTTGTGCAAACTGTTTTCAAAAAAAACCCCAAACAAAACAAAACAAAAAAGGGGTTCTCATTAGAATTGGCCTTGTTGAACCCCATTAGTAGCAGGTTGGGAAAACCTTTATTTTCCCTGAGAGCATTTTAAGATGGGTTAAAAAGTCAAATTGTTGTTGCTATTATTATTTAACATAGTAAGAAAATTGTAGTCTGGTCTTGGAACAGGAAAACATTGAAAGGTATCGTTTTGGGGTTTTTTTTAAGTGCTTTTCCAACATGGTGAAATTCCATCTTTTCCAAGTTAACTTTCGAAATCTAAAAACAGATCCAAACTTGTGTAACTATTCCAGATCTGTCTGGAAAAACAGATTAAATTAAACATACAATCTTTATCCAGGTATAAAGATACATGATGGAAACTTGTATGTATTGAACTTAACTGTTTAATAGCTGTGGCTTATTTTCTGAGAGTTTTTAAGTATTCTGTATGTCTTCATTATGCTAGCTTGTGTATCGGGGAACAGGAGCCCACTTGCGTAGGCTAAATTGCAGGACTGGAGTTAATAAGCTACATGTTGTAAGTAAGCTAACAACAATTGTTATATAAGTGAAAATATTTAAGGAAAAAAATATATTTCCTTGCCAGATATATTCATTTTATATAAACTGTAAATGCAGTCTGCACTGAGGCTATTCAAGCCAGAGAATCTGGAACAGCTCATCACTTTTTACATGCTCTTAATCAGAGCCAAACATTGAAAGCAAGGAAATGCTTTTTCGAGTTCTCCTGAGAATTATTTATTTTACTGTCCACCCTACATTTAAATAATAAAGAAAATTTGCGTTCTTTCCTAAAAGATGGAATTTTGTAAATGTAGATTGACAGTATAATAGGTTTTCGTTGTGGATAAAATAACAAGAGTCTGTTGTATGCAAAACTGAGATTTAAATCTATTTTTGTAAGTTAGAGAAATGGGAAAAGCATTTTGCAAGTAAAATACTTCATCATCTGGTTCAATAGTTGTATGTTTTTAAATTATTTGGATACAAAAAGACACTCCATTTATTAGAAAAACAAGCTGATGGAGATTTGGACGTTTTTAAGTGTTGCCTATAATCTAGGATTCTGGTTGCCTTTTTCAACACAAAGGCAAACCTCAAGATTTCTTTCATAAAATGGTGCAGTACTAAACTTAGGGCAAACGACTGCCTTTGTCATGTGCCAGTCATGTGTCTGATGAAGTGTCTGACCCTCCAGGGTGGTCGGCTTTGTTTTTCCTTTTAGACACAGGAAGCTAGAAGGCATTAATCTGTCTTTTGGTTGGATTGTCTTCCTGCTGTTTATACATTCAGGCCTTCTCCACAGACAGGCTTTAGTGTTCCCTTGCAAATGCTGCCAACTTCAGAGAAATCATAACAAGCATGAAAAAAAAAATCCTTTTGGTTTTTAAGTTCAGCTAATTGGTGTATAATCAGTATACAGTTTACACAAATACGCATAAGAACATACTTCTCAGCCTATTAAGGTTAAAATGCACATACAACATATGACAAACCCAAATGAGGCATAAGAAATTTATCACACAGGCAACTCATATTCAGCAAAATATTTATTCTTCGAGTTGAAATATCATATCTGCATATGCATAAGCAGTCTCAGATAATACAAGTTTCCTTTAAAAGTACTGTTTCTTGAAAATAAATACTTGTGTAATCTTTACCCTCAGGTAAGTGACACTGCACAGAAAGGCACTATTTTCAATTCAGAGACGGAGGAAAAGCCACCAATGTGTGCTGGACCTGTGGGTGGTAGCTAGAAAGAGTGCGTGCATGTGCATGTGTGATCTGCAGCAGGTTAGGGATGGCTTTGGGTTTGTTCTGGAGACAGGCGAGAAGGGCTCCATTCTCTACTAGGTGCAAGATCTCTATTTGGTAAAGTTCCCTTGTGATGATCCAGAACAGTATTACCTTCAGGGGTACAATGAGTCTCCAGGTGTTTAGTTTGTATTGTTTCATAAAACACAATCTGTAGATCATGCATGTAAAAACGATGGTTCTCTAGCGTTTTGCTTTCCTGCTTCTTTACTTCTGGTGTAAGTAATTCTCCATAGTAAAAGTGCGAGGTGGGCATGCTTAATGTGCGTGGAATATAGCTAATTTCAAAGCTGATAAGTAAGATGCTTTCAAAGGAGGGATACTTGTCTGATGTGTGAACAACCCTCCTTTTATCATAAGGCTATGCTTCTGGATTTGATATACTTATTTTATAGTAAGGGAAAATGGTTGCACTGCCTGTCTTGTGCTATAAAATGAGTTTAGTGGGTTGTGTGCGTGTGGTTTTCTTTTTTTCTTTTTCTTTTTTTGTATCTGTAACTATACTGTAAAATCTGCCTAAAATAGGTTTATTCTGTAGAACAGCGATATGGAGATAGGTGTTATCATTGTTCTGATTTTTTAGATTAGTCTGTTGACCATTGACTTGCTGGATTCTTTTGTTTGATTTGTCTGGAACGGAGATCTCAACACTGTCCTCTTGGCAACAGTGAAAAAGGATGTTTGCTCCTTTTCAAGCTGGTTTTGTTGCCAAGTGTTTAAATAGTGCCTTTACCTATTTAAAATCTGAATTTTTCTGTCGTGATCGTTTGCCATCCTGGTTTTCAGTCATAGTCTCAATTATCAATCTGTATTCCAGCATCTTATTCCAGTGAAACCATTTCTTTTCCTGTTATTTAACATGCTGTGCCCCACAGAATGGCTGAGGCTGGAAGGCAGCTCTAGAGACAGTCTAGTCCAACACCCAGCTCAAGCAGCGTCACCTAGAGCAGGTTGCTCAGGGTCGTGTCCAGTCAGGTTTTGAATATCTCCAAAGACAGAGACTCCACAACCTCTCTTGTCAACCTGCTTGAGTGCTTGACAACCCTCACTGTAAATAAATAAATAAATAAAGTTTTCTAATGTCTTATGTATGATGCAGGATCTGTCCCATTTTTCCCCAAGCCCTGACCCCATCCTCTTTTTATCCTAAGTGGCTACCCTTTCTTCTTTTCAGTTACTCCTTCGTAGTCCTCTGCCGAATGCACAGATGCTGAGCCCTGCCATAGGTTTTGCAGTGTGGCATTGTTAGACCCAAGCACCAATGTGGGACCCTAGAGAGCACCGGAAGGCTCTGTGCAGGAACAGGGCTGTAGAAATTCCTCTTGCCTTGAATTCTCATTCCAAGATAGCACTATCCTCTGGACGTTTCTTGTATGCTTAGGGTGCTAGTCTTTTGGGTGGGAGGACCGTTAGTGCTATTTGTGTAAGAATTTAGCTCTAGAGCTCTGGGAATCCCATGTATGGGTCATAGTTGCAAGTGCTGTAAAAACACCAAACAAAAATACAGTCAGTGCACCAAAGTGCTTACCAAATGCATACAGATAGATATAGATAAATATATGAGAAACAAGGTAACAGATGACTTAAAAAAGGAGGAGGAGGGGAGAATACAAGGAGAAATGCATTATTTGGCTTGACTGCCAAGAGTCTATTTTCAAGTTTCTTACACGTAGAGGACACTGGTTTTTGGTTTTTTTTTAATGAGAGATTTAAAAGTGCATCTGGTTTTGGAAACTGGGAGGGCGTCACGGAGAAAATCATGATGGTGTTCGGTTTAAAATTTAACAGGCACTGCTCTGTGCTGGTACTGTGGGCTGAGAAGAGGCAGAAGATGACCTTTTAATGCAGAATCTGCAGAGGTTTTGGGGACAAAGTTGCAGGAGAGGGACTGCAGACAGGGATTGTGAACAGCTTGGAGGGAGGGAGGTGGTTATGGAGGCAAATGAGGCAACGAGTTAAGTTTGTTGTTTTTTAAAATAGATCCACAAGGCATATTTGTACTAGTGGGAGAGCCAGAGATAAATGACTTTCTAAGGAAGAGAGCGAGAGGGAACAGGTGAAGTCATGGGGTAGGGCTACAGGGACAGGTGAAAGAACAAGCAGAAGAAAGCAGCTATTGAAGGGCTGGGATTCCTCTGATAAACAGAAACAGTGCAGATGCCTGTCTGAGTGTTGTCAGCAGAACAGTCTTGACTCAGGGAATTTCACTTAATTTAATTTATTGCCAATTAACATAAACTTTTAATTACTGATTCGGGTATTCAGAGACAAGGAAGATATAAACCATTAAAYAAACAGGGAAACGCCTTTCCTCCTCCCTTCCCCAGGCTTGACTTCCACCCAGTAACACTACTCCCTCCTTCTGAGTCTCCACTCCCCCTGATTTCGCTGCACGTGTGTTACACTCCCTCCCTTTGGCAAGGTGGCAGGCGGCACAGGAGGTTGGGATAGGCGCACAACGGCCTTTGCTGCTCTCTGCCTCACACTCTTCGCTGCTGCTCTGGCATGGGTGCCCCATGGCCACAGTCCCTTCAGGGGTGTCCCTGCCCCAGCATGGGTTCCCGCATGGCCACAGTCTCCTCAGAGATGTACCTCCTTTGTCTGTTTTTTGTGTCTCCTCACGTCTTTCCCCAAGTATGTCTGAGCAGAGGTGCCACGTGCTCTTCTGAGTGGCTGAAGTTTTGGTGCACATTGGGCTGCTTTCGTCTGTTTCAGATCTGGCTGGAAGTGGCTGTTACCAGCACAGGGCAGTTCACAACCTCCTCTCAAACAGCAGCCCTGTGCTACCAAAACTCTGCCGTTTATGCCCAATACACCCAGCTACTCACATTAGGCTCCCAGTGTATGGCCAGTAGAGGATAACAGGCTCCAATCTTATCCTTCACCTAAACTGAGTGAAATGAGTCATAGGCTAAAAGTGATGGTCCTCATCCTTTGGCCATGAAGAGAACGCAGCATAGCTTGCTTGTATGGAAGCACTGAAGTTGCATAGGGTGAGTGCCGCCCCTAAATCTGTGTCTGTGACAAGAGGAGAGCTCAGAGAGGACTATGGACTGTGGGCATGAGAAAAATCTTGAAGCTGTTCAGCAGTTTTCTCTTCAAAGAGACAGAGAGAAGTGAGGAAAATGAACTCTGGGGAATGAGCTGGATTGTAGGAGTGAGATACAGGTAGCTGGGGAAGAGTAGTAGTATATAGCTTGGAGTATGGCACACCAGAAGGAAGATAAACAAATCGATAGTGGAAGAGAGCCTAATAGTAGGATTTCTCGGAGAGGTTCTGCAATAAATACATGAGTAGAAGTTGAGAAGGCAATGAGCTGGCTGAGTAGATCTTAGGACAGTAAGAATCAGGCTTTGCTAGGTACAGGAGCATAAGCAACAGGGAAGACTTCATTTCAGTGGCTGCGAAAGAATACTGGAAAAGCGATTGCTGGGGTATGTGTAAAATATGTTTTAGTACACACACTGCTAGATTTGATGCATGATACAATCTTTAATGAACTTTTAAACAATCAGTGGGGAGTTACTTATCCTGGAAAAAATGCCTCCTCTTGCAATATATCACATGGATTTACCAGGTTTTTGTAGCTGTTGATCATAGGTGCTTACAGTCAAAGATCTGCATTGCCACTCTGGAGACGTTTTTCTTGGTTGACAGCAGAGGAAGTGACGACTATTAATTTAAGATGTCTGAAATTTAATGAGGTGAGTCTGAGCCAGAGAGACAAGGTGACTTGTAGAGGATTGCATGAAATATCTATCATGGAGTAGGGTATTAAACCTCTCTTAAGGTTAAACCTCTTCTATCCAAAATACTAACTTCCTCTCAAACTTTCACACTTGGACAGAAATATCAGATCACAGGCCTCGGTGACTGTATGCTTTTAAGAAATGTGTATGGCAAGTACCTTTGTAGCCAGGCAAACTGGTTTGGGCCTTTATACTAAAGAGTAAGAAGTCGTCTCCACAGACTGAAAAACAGAAACAGAGGGTCCACAGACTTCTCTTAAAGGTGTTTTTTTTTTTTTTTTTTTTTAACAAGTAATTTATGCAAATAGCTGAAAAATGCTGCTCTGGAAAGAATAGTCAACAGAGTTTCTTTTTAGCAAACAGTTATGATTTTTGTTTGATCAGTTAGAGGATTTTTTGCCTTTCTAAAAGCTTTGTGGATGTTTTACATCTCATATATGAAATGAAATCAGATATATCTTCTAACAGTTGTATTAGAATTTGATAATCCACTTTTATCACAAAATATGATAATTGTCCAAAAGGTACTAGTCAAGAGCGAATATGTTATCCTGGTTTCAAATTCAGGTGCAAAATGATTTGCTTTTAGCAGTTATCTTGAAATCTCCTTTAATATAAGCCAAAAAAAATCAAAAAGATTTTAGAAGAGATTAATATCTATCCCTGAAGCTAGTTTATTTATTTCATATCCAGAAGAGAATATGGTCGTTCTTCTTACTTAAAATACATATTGTTCCTCTTGCTGAGAAATGTCATCTCATGTGCTATTAGCGATTGAGAGCTTAATAACCTCTCCCCACAACTGGGGCAAAATTCTTCCCCTTGCAGTGTCCAATGATTGATTTCGTATATTTCAATATGCAGTATCTCTTCCACTGAAGCCTGTTTTGTTTTGTTTTTTGTTTTTTTTTTGTTTTTTTCCTTTTTTTTTAAACAATSTGTACATTAGCAAGTACATTTAATACAAGCAGCTTAATAGTATAAGTGGATGTAGCTCATTGATAGCTCTTGAATGAGGTCAGGCAGGACAGTGATTAACCACTCTGTATGACGGGGGATTTGGTGTAGTTGATCACCAGCAACCTTCTTTTAAGAATACTTCAATTTTTATTAAAACCATTTCATACACAGTGGCCAATTAAATAGATCAAAACCAAAACTACTGAATGTTTCATGGGTATGGCAATACTACTGACTAGCTTCTCCTTCATTTAACTCCATTCATTCTACATTAATATTAATACCAGAACAGCTATCTTTGGTAGGTGAATGAATTGTCTAAGTTGAGTTCTTGGTGAATCTTTTGAGGTTTAATTGCCATTGCCATTTGGCATGGTGACCAAATTTGTTTTACTTTGAGCTTCATGCTCTCCTTTTTGGAGCACTGATGACTTTAGGTGTGTTTTAGTTTTCCAAGACTTCTGCATTTGAAGTTTTCTTGCAGGTAACCCGCAGGACAGGCTTTGCTTGCCCAGCCTTCCCTACAGCAGTGACACCCAGAAGAAACCTAAAATTTATGGATGTGAAAAACTTGTCTTGGTCAGCCCGGGTAAAATTCATAGTTTACTCAATATAGGGACTTTTTCCTTGGAAAGGAATAGACACTTTTTGTGTGTGCAAGACCCACAGTCTATTCACTAAGGTAGAGAAGATAAAAGTAATGTTTTTTCTGGAGTGTCTTTGGTAGGTACTGGTTGAGGACTTCTGGTATATGGAGACACATAAGGTATGCAAACTATAGGTCTGCGTAACCTGCTGTAAGAACCTACATAGTAGTAGTGAATGCTTGTTGGAGTCTAGTTTGCAGATATAGTAGAGAAAGAGGGAGACTCTAGGCTCAGTCTTTGAAATACATCATTTGACTGACCTGTACTTTTAACACTTTTGCTTCCTTGACATGGCTACTTTTTGCTCTAAGAGTCAGACATCTGGACTTTTTCCTTTTTGCTGGTCATTGTAAACTGTGTTAGACTTTTTGAAGGGGATGGCAAAAGTTGGAACCTCTTGAGGATGGACCAGAAACTCTTTAGGAGTGTGTACACATGCTCGCATACTAGAGCTGTTCTTATTGGAGTAAACTGCAAAATCAGAGATGTCTGAAGCTTCCTCTTGTCTTAAAACTAAGTTTCCCCATCACAAAAGAGACTGTGTTTATTTTGTCACAAACTTGCTTAGAGAAGTGTCTCCCTGCTGCCAGCAGTTCTCTCCTTATGTCTGCTCTAGGGTAAGTTACTTGGCACCTCACAAGGCCCAGCTGTCTCTGGGTTCAGTCCATTACCTTCTGCCTCCTGACTCTGGCAGTCTGTGCCTTTCTACCTTAGTCTTTCACCCAAATATAGAGGGATTTTACAAGAACAGCATGGCTACCTTGATTTGAAAATTTACAGACCAACCTTTCTTCCCTGCCCTCTCTGCCAGCTTTCTGTGATTAAGAAATGGCAGAAGACAAGCAGCATGGCTCACAGGAAACTGAAGCTTGGAATGAATCATTGGGAGTCGCTGTAAATTTCCCAGTGACTAAGAGCATCTCAGCCTCATATCTGGCAGTTGGGATAGAAAAGGGTCAGGCTTCCTATTTATTCCGTGGTAGAGATGACGGAGAAAGAGAGCAATGCAGGGAATGCTCCCACTGACTATAAAACATGACGCTATCTGGAATGAAAATTGGGGTCAAGAGAGGATACTTCCACTGTGCCAGCTAGTATCTTTTTATGAGCTCTGAAACGTTGCTGATGTGCTGTAAGCTGGATGAAGAACGCGTGTCTTTCCTGGAGTTAAAATTGATGAATGTGTAAGTGCTAGGTTAAATATGCCCATCCAAGCATCCCCTCAGACTGACAGTCAGGTCCCTAGCTCAGTGCTGCTTACCTTTGCTTGCTCAGAACGTAGCTGGGGTGGTGCCTGTATCACTTGTATGGGGACAGGGAGCCAGTGGTAGTCTTTCTCGCTGTGCTGGAATGAGGGTCGTGCAGCTGTTAGCATCCTCTTCCCCATAGCCTGTAGGTAGTGTTAAGAGCCAGTCATATTACAGTGAGTTACGGCTCTAATCAGCACAGCAGGGAAGTTTGAAGCTGCTGGCCCCTATGGCAACCATAAAACCTTGGAATGATTTCTGGAGATGTAGGTGGAAAGCAATGCCTGTCAACAGCTCCCTTGGGTCTCCTTTAAATTGCAGCGTGGCGTGACTCGTAGATATGACTTGAAGACATAGGTAATTTGTATAAATGAGTGGTCTGAGAATGTGCTTTTAACCTAGGAAGCACCCCTCTGTCAAGATGATTTTTGAATTTGTATGAAAAATTACTATAAACATATGCCTTTGTACTTGTTTCTATGACTGTGTTTTTCCGTTTGTACCCTCTGTACGTGTGCTCTCTGTGTTGAAAGAGTTTTGCTGCTGTTGGCACCTTCAGTATTCAGCTTGTCTTGATCTCTTTGGTGCAGGGAGCTTTTAGACTTCTGCCTGCTTGGACCAGAAAGAAACTACAGCCAGTATTCAATAACTTCCCCTTCTGATGGAGTGATATTTATAAACCCAAACTGGAAAAAACTTCTGGAGACAGTGAAGGGAATGTACACAGTAGAAAGGCACCATAGGTGCTGTTTGAAAAGGCTGTCGCTCTCTTGGTGACTTAAGAGCGCTGAATAGAGACCTGTACTTAGAAGTGTGCTCCTGGGCCTCTGGGAACTGAGTGCCACTTGGGGCTTTGGTTGGGGGTAGGGGAGGGAATTTAGCTCTGAACTGCTTTGCATTTGCCGTTTCTCTTCCCCTACTCCCTTTCCCATGTGCATAATGTCTAGAGTGCTTTAAACAAAATGTAGCTGTTAACTGCAAATGATGAAAGTATTTGAAAGCATTGTCCAATATACTTGTCCTTAAGACACATTTGTGCTGTTTTATAACCTGTCATAGACTCTCTGAAATGTTTTATTTCCAGGAATAGATATAGGCTTTAAAAACTTTTCCTGATTAAGTGACGTGCCTGGAATGAACTTGTCACCGCATTCATTATAATTATTTTTCATAAGCAGTGTAAAATACTTTGGTTCTCTGGTTAAAAGCCACTGAAGTTAGGGAAGTTTGCTCTACTATAGCTAGATTTGAAAAACACACAAAGGTAGCAGGCAGTGTTGATAATGTGTGGCCTGGATTATTCTGAGTAGGATGGCATTATTAGGTATGTAGGCTTTCAGTTTTCAGATTGCCGTATTATGTAGGTGCAGTTACTTGAGTAACAAGGTATTATGAGTACAAAAGTATATTCCTTGTTTCCATTGGCATGAAAGTTTCCTAAATTTTTATCATTCAGTATTTCATTCATGTTTTATCTTATTTCAGGATTTCCTCCCTTACAGGCTGTGCCCCATTGTCAAGATCCTTACAGCATGGCAAGTTGTGCTGCTGTTAGTGGTGTATTGTTATGTATTATACTTTTTAGCATAGTTTTTTTTTTTTGTTATCTCACTGCTTTCTAATACTTTGTCACAGTTATAATCCACCTGTAATGTGCAGTAGTTTCCGTTCTATATCTTTCTGCATTTTCTTTTCAGTTTTAAATATGTATGCTTGTGTGTGCCTGTTCGTTGCTTGTTGTGTTAATTTTTAATATTATTCTCCTACTTGAAGCATGTTGCTGATGATGGTTAGTTTCCAAGCTCCTTGGTTAGGGTGGCTGCGTTTGACAAAGGGGTGAAACACGGAGGTGCTGACAAGTGGCTGATAGTTGCTTTTTGACTCCAAGCACGTGATTGCATTATGAAAGATTATTATTCAGTCACACAGCAAGAACCATTATTTCCCAACTTCCGTGACTACTTTATTTAGAAACTGGGATAGAGGCAAGGCAGAGGTCCTCATGGTGAGAGGTAACTCACTGCAGATACCTGAAGCACTTCAGAATGAGTTTTGAAGTCAGCAGCAGCACAGTGCTGTTAGCATGGTCTTCTGCACGGGCTGCACAGCTGCGGTGAAGTGCCCCGTGATTGTAGCTGTTGTACCATAACATCCGTGCTAGCATTGTCAGCTGCATTGTCACCAATTTGCCACTGTCCTCCACAGTCGTTCCAGAGAGCAGTAGCACTACGAGGAGCCCGAGCCGCTCCTGACAGCCCAGAACACCCCAGCAACTTGCCCCCAGCAATACTTGGCTGCTCCAGAGCCTGATTCTGATACTGTTTCCTCCGGGGACTAGATTTCCTCAGCTTTGCCCAGCTACAGTGCTCAGCTCGGCACTGTAGTCATTGCTCAGTTTTTGTGAGTAGTGCGATATAGTAGATGACAAGGATAATGCTGTGCTTAGTGATCAAACAGGACAGAGCCGAGTCCCAGCTGTCCAGTAGTCACTATCTAAGCCATCATATGCATTTAAGCAGTTTTTTTTATGTTGGGTCATGCATTTTCCTGTTGGCTGTAATCTTCTGTCATGCATTCATCGTGCACTTTATCTGTGGTGAAATAACCGATTAAAATACCCACGTGCAAGCTTCAGTTATTAATACCAGCTTTTTCATTTATTTTAAGTAACTTTATACACTGTGTTTGGGAATTTCCCTACTTTATTCAGTGTCACATGTACCTTGTGTAGACTTTTGTTGGACTTTTGAGAGATTATGGATGTCCTGATCAGTAGTCTGGTATAAGCTGTAAACTGAAATGTCAGCTTACAGTAGTCAGACTTGATATTTTTTCAGGTCTAGCATTTCTTTACTAGGCTATTGAGTCAGCATATTGTTAGCCTAAATTACATAGGCCATAGTTACTTCTGGTATTTCATAGCAGATCAAGATATGTCCAGGAAATGATTTAAATAAAAAAGCACCAGTGACCGAAGAAAAATGAAAATATTAATGTTCACTCAAATGCCTGGCAGTGATTGAGCAAGCAGAGTGGGGAAAATAAAAGTACACAAATATACATCCAGAGGTTAGCCTGAGGCCATAGTTTTAGGAACATGTTAAGTCGTCACTGCCACCAAAACACTGTCTTTACTGTGTTCTGCCTCTTCCTTTGTACTGGTACAGCCATGTATCTGGCTGCACTGTGAACAGAGTTAGGAAAATGGTCAGGGTTGACTTTAAACTAGCAAGAAAAATAGAGGTTGTTTTTCATAGGGGGTCAGGTCACTACCTAGCTCTCCACGCTGCTGCACAAACACTTGTTTTGACATGATGGAAAGAGGTGTTGCAGGGGCTGGAACAAGCAGAGCAGTAGTGCTGGCTCACTTTTATTTGGTTGTAAATGAAAATCATTCTAGAAGTGCTGTGTGTGAATGGTGGTTTGTCAAACTTTTTCAGAGGTATTGGTGGTCATTCAGTTAAAACAACAAATGCTAAAGAAAACAGATGCTGTCTTGTTAATTTGAACCATCTGTTGCTCTTCACTTTCCCATTGTGCGGGGTAAGTGTAGGACTTGGTTAGGGTCCCAAAAAACCTAGTGTCATAACACTGTATGTTCCCTCCCTCTCTCTTTTTGCTGTAACAACAGAAACTTTTGGGGAAAGGATTTCTTTACAGATACAGCTGACTTGAGCCAGATGACTATTTATTCACCGCTTTTGACTTTGAGGAAGTGACTTCTAATTCATGTAGCAAGTGTACTGGAAAAGATGAGAGGAACTTGACAACTATTTTTAGGAAAAGATAGTGTTTATCCCAGCAAAACTAGAAAAATTATAGGGATATTACAAACTTAAATCTAGACAGTTGTTGTTGTTTTTTTAATTTTAAGGGGAAGTAGTTTCTTTTCACGTGTACCTGAACTGCCCTGTCAGTCTGAGTAGTTGTCCAGTTACATTTTCATAATTTTGCAAATTAATATTCTTCTATGCCATTGTATTAAAAAAAAAAAACACACACACAAAAGGAAACTGATAGTGCTGAGAAAACAGCAAGACAGACAAAGTGCTTTAAAATGCACAAAGTAAGCCAAAAGGCAAAAAAATAGAAAAGCGTGATTTTTTTTCTCATTTCTTTACCTTATGATAATTGTAACAGAAGTAGATAAGCATTCTTATTTTAAGCTTTTATTATTTAAAGAATTCTATGTTTGTTTATAGAATAAACCACAAAATACTGGATCTATTATATATAGCAAAAATATTCATATGCATGTTAATGCATCATCGTAACAGCTGAGACCATAGTTGTCCTGGAAGACTGTGTACAATTCGGAAGGAGAGGGTGAGCAGATAAGAAGTGCTGGGTGTATGGTCCATTAACCAACATGTCTTCAAAAGTGCTACCAAGAAGGCAAGGTATGAAACTAGATATTGCAACCAGTCTTGCCTGCCTTGCCTGGAATCACAAGGCTGGTCTGGAAGTTTTGTAGAGCAGTGCTCGCAAAACCTTTGTTTTTGAAACAATAAAAATATTTTGCACCTGTCAGGGCAGAAAGCTGGGCAAGTGAAAGTCTTTGGTGTGCACAGGTAGCTTTGTTTCAGGACATTGCCTTGCCCAACATTGCCCTGGGGAAGATCCAGTTTCAGGAAAACAGACAAAAAAAAAAAAAACAGAAAAAGAGAGGTCCAGTCAACTAAATGAAGTTGTTTACTTCCCCATGGAGCACTCTAGCATGTTGTTAAGGAGTTTTAGACAGGGTCCTGGTGAAAGCTTGTGAAGCAGCCCGGTGCCAGTCAGCTAAGGCTGGGATAGAAGTAGTGTGTGTAAACGCTGCACTAGGAAAAAGAGAAGTATTAAGGAAGGATTTGATGGTGGGTTCAATAGGGGATCTTGGCTGCAGATGCAGCCTTGGATAACGTTAAGATAGCTGTGCAGCTGGATTTTGGTATGAATTAATTTGACAACAGACTTCATGCAGAGCAAAAGTGATCTGAGGCACATGAAGTCATCGCCAATCACAACAAATTGGCAGAAACAGAAATGGTTGTGGCACTACAGGCAGAGCCAAAAGGTATTAGGAAGCATGTGTGAAGAGTCGCACAAATATGACATGCCCAGAAGTAGCAAAGAGGAGGGAAATCTGGGTTATCTACTGGATGAGGGAAAGACACATGACAAGCAACAGGGCTTTTGGTGGGGAGTTATGTACAGAGGGCTCCCCACAATTGGTGGCTATCTGTGCTGCTCAGAAGTTGGCATTTGGTTCAGTGTAGTAAGATTGTCTGATTTCTGTATAGTAATCTTCTAGTGTCTAATTCAAAGCCCACTGAAAACCAGCAAAAAACCTGAAAGTACAGGGTAGGTTAAAATCATTAGAAAGAATGTTGGCAACAGATCCCTTGAATAGGAGACAATGTTTTAATCTCTTATTCACCTACTGTTCTGAATTTTACATGGCAAGTTACTGTGACAAACATAGAAAATAGATTTACGGAAATTAAAAGGCTGACAATTTTTCATCTAAAGACATAAAAAAACAACAAACAGCTCGATATATCTTATGTTCTGAAGTTAGGTTGTAAGAGGTACTGCACCATAAAACTGGGGCTATAGGCATGAACTGACCATGCCTGGAGCGAGGCAGAGTGATTAGRAACGGGCACATAAGTTTGTGTGAAACATGTGGCTCTGTGCTCTGGGGCTTCCCCACCATTTGCGTAGTGGAATTCATTGATCACATGCAAGAGTGGCACTGCCCTCAAGTGAGCATTTGAAGTTTATTTGGAAACATAATGCATGCTACAGCATCTTTGAGGCCTCAGGATATCTAATGTGAGAGTGGACACTTCTTTCCTTTGAAGTCCCTTCTGCAGCTCTCTAATAGCCATCTCTTTATATGAGCTGTTAGGGATTAGGTTAGATTTTCACCTAAACTTTTCAGTATAAATACTGGGCCCCATGTAGAGAAACTACTACTGCTCTGAAGAATATTTTTTCTGAATAAATTCAGGAAAGCAGATAACTGTTTTGCTCACAATACAAAGTTATGAGGATTTTACTCTCTTCCTTTCTTTTCTTGTCTAGTTCTTAAAACACAAAATGTAGTGTGGTAGATAGAGCTGCTCTTAAAATTGAAATTTAAATGGGTCTTTGGAGAGCAGACGACAAATTTGTCCAAAAGAGATACTTCATGTATGCCATCTTCATGAGTTGGTAGTTGTCCAGGAAGAACTTTTATTTTTATTTTTTTTCACATCCTCTAAGAAACCTATTATAAAACTCATTTCACAATGTCAAGGCTCTGGTGTCATTTTCTGAATCAAATTTATTTAAAGTGTAAAATTGGTTCTGCTAACATCTCTATATTCTGAGAAGATTGCTATTTGCCCTGCAGGCCCACAAGAAGGAGGTAAGAAGTCTACATCCCCGTGCAAGCTATCCACATGGATGAAAGGGCAAAACCGCGGCTTCCAGCGGGCAGCTAAAGTTCAGAAAGATGGGGAAAATTGCCCCCACTTTGCTATTCCAGGGGATTAATCTGCAACTAATGGCTGTCAGGTGTTCAGACCCTTTCCTCACCCTTTCCCAGTTTAGTACAAGTGAACTAGGCTCAATATTGATTTACATATGTGAGAAGAAGGCTGTATTCTAGTCATGTATCAGAGAGTGTAGCCCTGTGACTACATCTAGAAGCCTTTGCTACTGTGAGTTTTTTGGTCCAGTTTCATAATCTTATTTGAGAACATTGTACACCTCTGTTCATTTTCCCTCCTTCCCGTGATTTTTTTTTTTTTAATTTCTTATTTTATTTATTTATTTTAACCCATTGGCCACTATCAGCTAGATTTAACAGAAGAAGGTAGAGGTCTTCAGGGCGTTTATAGGAACATGACAGTTGTTCAAAATTGAAAGCTGAATTGAGGAACAAGACACAAATTAATGCTCCTAATTGAATGAAAATTCCATTTTCAGAGGCAACAGCTAGCACGCCAATTAGCATAGGTGTGCTGGGTGGCCAGTCAGCACATGGGTTGCTCTGTAGCAGTCCCAGCATGTGCTGTCGCTTTCCCAGCCATGCAGGTACAGAATAGGAGTGGATGCTGGGGCAAGGGGAGGGGAGATGGTTTTACAGGAGGCCATGGTGGTTAGAAGGCGCTGGATGCACATCCATGGTTCGCTGAGCTTCATTAGTTCTGCTGCTTAGGGAGGAGCTTTTGGAGGCTCCTTGCTGCCCTTTTCTTCAGACAGGAAATAAATGGTTTAGTAGTATGCTGACACACACAAAAGTTTCACATACTTCTAAGCACATGAAGTGGTTCCTCTTTCACTCCTCTTCTTATGCCACCTTTGTCAAAATACAAAGATGAGCAAAAATGCCGAAGTTAATCTTCTTGATTTCTCTTTTACGTTAAGAATAAAAATAAATAAATAGTAGCTGGTGGCAGGGGAATGATAATGAAGACTCTCCATTGTCTCTTGTGGTTCACTTACCTTAAATGAAAGTCTTAAGAGATAGCAAGCAAGAAAGGATGAGGAGTGCTAAGGAGGAGCTGTCTCCAGCTCCCTAGAGAAATGCTGATTCTCGTATTTTGTAATTCTAGTATTTGCTGTCTGACCACAAGTGGCATTTACCACAAGTAAGATCCGAAGTGAGTTTGGTTCGACATGGTGAGCGGGAGGATGGACTATACTACCATGAAGTCTGTAAACAAGGAAAGTTAACAAATACATTAAATCAAGTTTCTGCTGGATTTGCTGATACTTCACACTCAGTTGCAATAATATAGTTTGCTGTCAGCATCTTTGTCTGTCAGAGGCTGACTCACAGGAAGGAGAGTGCCTCAATATAGCTTGGTTGGATTTTAGCAATCTAGCTGTAGAGAAGATTATTAACTGAGAATCAATCAGAATCATGGGGGTTGCGGGTTTTTTTGTTTTTTCAAAAAAAGCATGGCCTTAAAATAGAATCACAAAATAGCTGAGGCTGGGAGGGACCTCTAGAGATCATCTAATCCACTGCCCCTGCTCAAAGCAGGGTCAACTAGAGCAGGTTACTCAGAACTATGTTTGGATAGTTTTTGAGTATCTCCAAGGATGGAGACTCCACAGTCTCTCTCAGCAACCTGTGCCAGTGTTTGATTACCCTCACAGGATTTTTTTTTTTTTAAGAAAAAAAACCTAGCTGTTTTCCATTAACAACTAGAGGCCCTAGTCAAATGGGACCCCCACTTTTCTACTTTTCTGATTGCTGGACAAATAACAAGATGTGGTACAGACAGGAGCTGGCAGTCTTGCCTATTCAAGGCACAAGTTGTAAGGCCTTGTAGAAATGGAGCCGCAGCGTTTCTCAAGCCAATTTCTTAAAATGTAAACGTGCCACTCTCTATTTACAAAGACTTTTTTGGAGAGGAGAGCTCTAGGAAGTGCTGGGATACATGGAAGAAAAAGGTAACAACAGAAAGAAGAGAGGAGGGTGTAAGGAAAGGCTGAGGGGAACACAGTGTCAACAGGAGAGTGCTGCAAAAAAAGCAAACATCAGTACATGTTGGCTGTAGAGTCCATTAGCAGATGCAGAAAGAGTGAAAAGGCCAAAGAAGAGCTATTATGCTGCAGTGTCAGGAATTGCTGAAAGGTGCCTTCCCCTTGCTGGCGCTCTCCTATTAGAGCAGTACGTCTAGCATAGATAGTTCAGGCAACTGCTGTGTGGTAACTTGGTCCCCGTCATGCATGGTGTCCTTTAACTGGCCCCTGCAAACAGAGAAGCGTTCGGAGGATTTTCATTTTTGTTTCAGTTCCACATAGCTGCTGCACTGGACAGCTCTGGAGCAATTTCATTTCAATTGCCTGTCTTGAAAACTTTCTTTGGGTGATGTTGCTCGCAGGGAGTTATGTCTACACGCGCTCCTTTATTTCTCACTTTCTTTTTACAGTAGTCATTTAAAACAAAGGATGTATATATGTAGACTACAGTTTAAAATAATGAGAAACCTGAATATGTACAAGGGAACCAAGAAGAAATAAAAATAGGCGCACAAAATGGAGCAGGTGGCGTGAGTAGAACACAGTTAATGTGTGTGCAAAATTAGAAGATATCAATGGTGCCCTTTATAAGTAAACGGTTCCTGTATCACTTGAAATCGGCAGAGCAGCAGTCAGGGGGAGAGAGGCCAGATGAGAAACGATTCATTTGCTTGCTTTGTTCTCGAGGTTCTTTTCTTTGCCAGCATGAGATAACAGATGTCTTAAAAATTCTGAATTCACAGAAAAAATATAATGCAGATAGCTGAGACAGTATTCTGATAGGTTAAATATTTTATTTCTTTTCTTGTATTCTATAGCTAATTGGATCTCAAAATCTAGAAAAGCTCTTACATCAATGAATGACGTTTCCTGTATGAGCAAACTTCTAAGTTCCTTGCTTTTGCTTTAATGAGGAAAACCAGTTCTGTATTTGGCCTGTAATCTGGTTTCGTTCCCTGTGACTCAGTCTTTGATTACAGGCAAGTCAGCTGTGCATGGCGAAACATATGCGAAGACGGATTTTCTGTTGTGCTATACATCAAATGTAGTTCTTTTTGCAGAACTTTTTGATCATTGGTGTGAGTAAAGATTCAAAGGACACTTGTCTTTTAACTACGAAACCTTGCAGAGTTAATTCAGAACAGTGTGCATCTTCAGCTGCGGTTAGATGAGGGCTGTTTCTCTGCAGACGCTGTTCAGTAGGTGAGGTCCTTGCCCTAGTATGTGAAGCTCACCAGGGACTGCTTACACAAACCGCTCAGTAGGCCTGTGCTGAAGATGCCAAGAAATATTTTACACAGAGACTTGTTACAATAAAACTTCTGCAGCCCAAAACAAACATGAGAGCGTAGTCCGTGTAGGTTGTTGCATTAAGAACACACTGCATTTAAAATGTTGGAAATGGAATAAGATACAAAGTAATTATTCTGATTCAGAGAGGGAATCTTTTTATGAATACGCTTAAGAAAAAGGCCTAGTTACTTTGGTGAATATTTCATCATTCATGTGGATCTGTGTGGTAACTGAAGGGAAAAGTGAAAGACTGACAGTTCCGCAGGCTACCAATTCTATGTGCTGTAGAAGGGACGATGTTTGCACAGTTACTCTGGATCTGTCTGTAAGCAAACGTGTTGCCATTAAGTGCTGTACTGGCAAGATGGTCTCTTTTTCAACAGCCGCTTTGGTTCTGTCTTACTCTGTTTCCACATGCAAATTTGGCCTTGTTCACTAAACTGCTTGGATTTCAGAGGTCTTTTACATGCATAGGTATCCACTTCAAATTGATTTGGAAGACCGTTCATTATTCCCATGGCAACAGCCGAACGGTGGTCATCTTTGTTGTCATCCCAGCTGCAGGTTAAGCTTGACCTGTTGAAAAGGAAATGGAGAGCTCTGTGTTTGCTTTTGCCTATTGCTACTGAGTCAGATCCCACCTCAGCCCACTCTTTCCCATGTATAAATACTCTGTGATTCTTTGTCTTTACAAAGGTTGTTTCAGTTGGAGTTTCAGTGCAAGCTTCAGCTCTCTTGGTGGGTTTTCAGATTTTGAGCATCTGTGAACAGTGCAAAATAAAAAAACCAAGAAGACAGATGACCTAAGAGCCGACAAGGAAATGTAATTTAATCAAAAAAGACTGATTTAAGCCCTAAGTTATTTACAAGAATATTTCTGTAAATAAGATAATATGCATTGCCTCAGGAGCAAATAAATTATCAGATGTTTTGCATGCCTCAGCATCTATCTTCAAAGGCAAAAGAGAGTGAATTACGCAAAGCTTTACCTATATTTATATTAATCTTTCCTTGCTGCAGACAGATATTTCATATCTATTGTGTGGTGCTTGATTTAAAATTCCATGTGAGATATGGAGTCCTAGATTTGCTTTTTTTATTTTTTCATCTTGGGTATTGATAGAGGTTTCTTCTAAGCTTAAATAAAACTTTCTTTATTACTGAATTTCCTTACTCTCTGGTTTTCAATAATGCAAGCAGCACACACTTTATAATTCAGACAGGGTTCTTATTAGTTCTTGAGTGCAGCTTTTTGTGAAGATATATAGACCAATGTTAGTAGGCAATTTAATATTAATAGATGACTGTATCAGCATATGGTATGGCTTATAGTAGCTCTGTAAGCAAGCATGCTACTGCTGTCCATAACATACAAAATAATTTTAGCCCTGAGGACAAAAATGAGTATTAGTCTGGAATTGGAAGTTCTCAGTGGCTGCAGCTGTGCTATGGGATTACACGTCGCCACGAGGCACGACACAGAGGGCTGCAGTCGAGGCCAGCCTGCCAGGTGTGAGTTAAAGTTATCGTCCATCCATCAGGCATGGGCTGCCGATGGAAGCTGCTTAGTCCTTCTGCTCTCCTTCTCCAGGCAGCCTCAGAGATTAACTGAAAAAGCTGTTCCGTGACTCCAGATTTTAGTGGGTATTTGACGATAAAATGGTCAAGTAAAGCACATGATACAAGAGCTTTCAAAAATGTTGGACTCTAAGAGTACTGAGGGAGGTGTTAACAGCTTTCTTCCCTGTGAACGTGTATTGTTTCCATTGCTTTTGTCGTCATGTGTTTTTGTGTGTCCCTTTCTACATTACCTAAAAATACTTTCTTGGATAACACCAACTGCTAGAAGCAGAGATTCGATATTTGAAGAGGTGTGTGATGGCACTGTAGTATGTATTTGGGACTCTCTAAGCAAATGAAAATACCAGATGGACCCATAGTGATGGTTCTAGTGACTGATGAAGCAATTAAAGCATTTGCCTTTTGCATAATAGATATGAAAGCAAAGGTGGAGTCACAAATGATCAGTGGGCTGAGATGACAGCAAGATTTTCAGCTGCTTATGTGTAGATAGTACTTAAATGAGCTGTTTGAACAAGAAACATTTTTGTATCCATTCTTCCAAACTGATGGAAAATGTACACGTTCTTCCAAACAGGTGGAAGAGGGTTGTGGACTGACTGTTCGTGCCTGTCACCATACAGAGTTGGAATATAAGGTTAAACTCATGATCATGTTATCCTGTTGTCTTGACCTCTATAGTGAATAACATTAAGGCATACAGAACAGTGAGTTTATTGGTGGCGAATTATTTAGTAATTGTAAATCTTGTGGCCTGTTCAGAGTGCCAGCAGTATATGTCTAAAAGCTGTGTGTATTTTTGTTCTTATGCTTTAACAGTGGTTGGCATTTGTTATGGGGAGGAAGTTATAAACAAATGTTTTATTGTATTGACATTTGGAGGAGCATATTTTTCTGCCCTTAAACATAGAGAGTATCTGCAAAACACATCCACATGTCCTTGCTTTTTAAATTTTTTTTAGATTTTGTAATTGTAAAGGCACAGRTGCATCCCTGCAGGATTTCAATTTTTATTGGTCATGCAAGAAAACAGAATAATAGGGAAACAGTCAGAAAAAGCTGGAGGAGTAGGGTATTGCATAGTTGTGAGCAACAGCATTTCGGTTACATGTGTAGTTGCCAACTGCTGTATCATGTGAACTGGTGTCTTTTCTTGAAGTTGTAAAGTGCTCCTTGCTCTCCATTTTCCATATATGCTGGAATAGCTTCTGTTCCCTGCTCTACTGACTGAATCTGCCTTAACTTTCAGAGTGACTTTCCCTTTTTGCTTCTTAAAATGAAAGTAACTGGAGACCCTTTTCATCTCTTAATGCCGAGTAATTCTTCTTTTCTCTTTCTTTTTCATGCAGCTCGGGATTATAATGTATTGTCATGTGGTTTGTGTCTGTCTACCTTGGTTATTTATCTTGCAATAACAACCTGTGCTGTGTTAAAAAAGTTAACAACTATGGAAGAGATTTTCCGAAGTGCTTGAGAGACTTTAGAAAAAGGATCCTTTTACAGTCAACTTAAACTTTTATGTACCTAAATCTCTACATATGCTTGCAAATCTTCCCCATGTTATTAACCTTTAAGTATGTTGGTCATTATGGCCAAATTAGGCCTCTAGGAGTAGATAAATGGGAATCTCAGTAATGGGCCCAGGGGATACTCATTTGTGATAAATACAGCAAAGACGACCAAGCAGTGGCTAACAAGCTGCTGGAAGATAATCATAGCTACTATTTAAGTGCTGGTGGTGTTTTCTATGTAAAAATACATTTGTGTTTTGGCAGCAAGCATTTTTATCATCCTAGTTATTCTCCTAACGACCCTGCCCAATGCTAGATGTTCTTTGGCAGTGAAGTGATATGCAAATGTGTGTGAAAGTTGTATGAAATGAAATAAAAGCACAGGCATGCTGACTACATACTAGGACCCAGAACATAAGTCAATGGACGTGGTCTAATTTAAATGTTTGCCTCAGTACACAGTAAGTTTTCTGTAATAAAACTCATACTTTAAAAGAAATGGCAATATGCCTGGCTTGTGTCTGTCTGGACTGTGCACTGAAGTACATGCCAGATGCCTGAGATTGCCTGACGGGTAAATGGTGCAATCAAATAGATTAATGAGAAAGTTTTCTTTTTGAGCTTTTACATCACTTGCTTTATTGGCACTGCAGTAGTGCAGAGTGAYATAGAAATTATTCTGTTGATAGTTAATTTTGTTTGATGCAAGTCTTACTTGGAGAGTCTTCCAGACCTTTAGGAATGTTTTTGTGTCCGGATAAATGCTCTAAAGTGAGGCAAAAAGTAGTTAACAGATGAACTGGCACTAGAGTAGACAATAGAGATTGAGACATAGTAGGACTTCTCAAAATGGCTTTTCAGTTTCTACCTGGGAGCTCTCTATAGACATGCAGGAACTCATTTCAGAGTCACTTGAAAATGTAACTGAAAGTTAATGGAGCTATAGAGGTGTAACAAAGGGGCTAAACTGTCCAGAAGAACCTTTTCTTGTAAGAGGTGATGTACCAAAAATAACCTCTGAAAGTCATTAAGTTGAGTGTGCCTGGAAGCCTGAAAGAAAATCTTACGGGAGTTTGACATGAAGTAGCTGGGATACAGTATGCTAACAGCAATATGAGGTTCAACATTTAAAGTAACTTTTAGAAGTGGCATCTTGTTCTGTGGCTTGCCTAGCTTTTCTTCCTTCAGCCCTGAAGAAAATGTATTGCACTGGCAACTCGATTTGTACATGTACGTGTGTGTCGTTGTGGTAGTATTAATGATAGCAATCAAGCAAACCCCTTACACTCAGAGAGGGATATAAAGCTCTGGATGTGCTCGGTAGCAGAGGATTTTGAGGTACAAGGTCTGCTTTCTGTGAGAACTAAAGGTACAAGGCAGTAAGGAAGGGATTGAATGCTTTGGCCTCTTTTGATTAGACACCCTCTTGATAAAGTAGAGCTTGTTTGAATGTGTTAGAATCTTGTGAAAAAGGTCAGAAGAACATGACTGAAAAACCATGATATTTGTGTGGCAACTTTTGAAAATGACACTGCATTAATGAACTGAATTACTAGTTGCCTTCTTATCGTGAGCCATTGCTTGTAATAGTTCGTTTGGCAGTTTAGTTTGCTGAAAATGAATGCTTATAAATAACACAGAGGCTTGTTTGAATGATGAGAACAACCAAAATTATATGGGAAAATTCCTGTGACATTTGGAGTTTCTCACTACTAAAAAGCTAATGATGCTGCCGAGCAGGCTAGAAATGGATACTGGGAAACACTTTTCTCCCCGTTATCTTTGGCGTTGCCTGGAGCGACTTGTTCTGCTCCTGCATTATATGTGCTGGGTGGTGACTTCCCAAAACACATAGCCCTTTGGTTCTTTTCTTTTTCCCATTTCTGTTGATCTACATTGGAGAATGGTGATACCCACCTGATCTGGCTGATCTAGAAATACTTGTCCTGGGTTTGTGGAATGAGCTATCTGGTGTGGCTACTGTGAGACTGTTCCTTTTAGAAGATACTGTGGAGCAGTGAAAGTCAGTTTTCACTTTCGTTATGCTGAGATACCTTCATGCGAAACCTTGCTTGAGCTCAGCTAGCGTATAGCTAATGGTAGCTGGGACTTCGGTGGGCCAGCAACAGCAAGAGTAATTGCTTTGTTTTGACTTACTGCGTTTATTTATTGCTCTCTTGAACATTCCCAGGCACTTGGGCAGCCCTCAAATAACACAGGATATCATAACATGCCCTTTTAGAAAGGCAGGTTATTTTAGGTTATAACATTTTCACAACGGTAGGTAAGAAATAATAACTAATCTTAACACAAGCAGTGCAATTGGGGGTTCCTCCTGGCATGCTTTTCCTTTAGCAGAGCTGGAGGCTGGGCACTTGTGTGATGGCATGCTGAGCTGGTGCCTGTCACCAGCTTGGTGAGCAGCACCGGCACAGCTCTCTCCTCTGCAAGGGCTTGAAAATGTCACGGCTTACTTGCCTCTGAAGGCATATGCATGAGTGTGGCCCGCCAGTTGCCAATCAAGTGATGACCTGTCTCCATAGAAGAGTTGCAGAAGCAGACCCATTACATTGGACTGGGCAAATGATTCTCCCAGTTTACAAGGGTAGGGTCTAGTTTCACCCATAAGCATCCTAGAATTTAGGATTTGTCTCAAATTATGATCCAAAGCAAATGTGATGTAATTTCCTAGATTTTAGGAATACTGCTGGATAGGAAAGTGATATGTCTGCTTTGTCTGTGGATGTGTTGATTTTTTCAGTTTAACTTTGTTGCTCTTAATGCCTTCAAAAGGAATATTTAAATTGTATATGTAATTGTAAATGTTCATGTAATATAAATTGTGTGTGTAATAAATCATATTCTAGAGGAAAATGATATTTTAGGTTAAAAATCTGAGTGACGTTCTAAGTGGCAAATATGAGAGAGATGTTTGTTTTTTAAGTGTTGTTGTTTTATTGCATGTGTTCATTTTGTAATAGCTCTTGTGAGTGCAGCACCCAGAAAATTAGTCATTGTAATCTTTGCATCTTTCCTTCATTTCTCGAGGCATTTGTTTGATTCATGTTGTTACTAGTGGAGTGAAAATAAAATCCTTATGATGGGTTTTTAATCCTTGATAAGAGGCTTACTTGAAATGGGTGTAGCAAAGGTCGGAGCAAGACCTACATCGTAATGTCATTACAGAATCTGAGAACCTGTCACAAAACACTGATACTCTGATAGCTAAAAATGAAGCGGTACAGCTGTTGACATCTTTAAAAAAAAAAAAGGCTTACTTTTTAAAGTTGTTCTGGATTATTTTTAGGCAAGTTGGGCAGAAGTCAGTCTTCAAGGCAACAAACATAGAATAGTAAAAAAAAAAGAAAGTATTTCTGCAGTTTACTATGTAGGCAACCATGTGATTTGATTTAAATCAGTTTATTATGAAAGAGAGGAGAACACAAATTAAGCTGAATGTGCAAAATGGTACCACAATTAGCTGTTTGCTCTCATTCACTGTATTTTGCAAAGTGCTGCCATTCACAGGCATTTCAAGTGGTGTGAATGGTGTGATGGAACATAAAAGAAGTGGACAAGACGCAATAGCAATTTGCATTTATTTTTCGGTTAGTCAAACATTTTCTCCAGGAAGCAATACAAAGAGGCAGTAAAGAGCAAAATAGCCAGCTGGATCTCAAAACCTGCCTGATGAGATAAGATGCTGGGATTATCCCATGACAGCATAAGATCTATGCAAGGAGAATAGAAAGAGAAGAGGGCTTCTATGGGCCAATTGCAAGTCTTGTTGGGTCTCTACTCTTGCATTTTGAAACTTTCTCTCCCATCCAGGAAACAATACTCTTTCAAATTTGTGTACCTCTTGTTGCTCTTTGGAAAAGCTAATTTATTGCTGCTGATCTCTACTGCCTCCAATTTTTCTTGAAACTCCTTATACAGTCAGTTTGTATGAATTGTAGAGTAGCCAATACAAAAATCTCTTTTTGTGATTTTTCTGCGGCAGTCTGAGTATGAGAAAAGTGCAAGAACCTGTGTCGGTGTAATAGCCCCCCTGTATGATGGGCACTAACTGTGTAAGACATGATGGGAATCACAGTGCCAGGCAGTGAGACCGAGTGCATGGGACGTGAACTAAGTCACAAAGTCACCCTGTTGAGTAGGAGCCTTGATTTGCCCAGCAATTAAACAAGGACAGCAATATCTGCTGTTTCTTGTAATACGTTGCTTATGACAGACACTAAATGAGAGCGACAAGCTTTTATTATTGAGAATGGGCAAGAGAATGCGGTGTTTGAAAAAGAGGTGTTTAAAGGCACCACTTGCTTTCAAGGAATATTTTTGAATCTCTTCCAACTGTAGCAGATAGTTTGTTTTGGAAGCAAGTGAGAAGCTGCGCAAACTTGTCCAGTCTTCCTCAGGCCTGAGTAGCTCCTTTTAAATTACAATTTAAAAGGCCTATTTGAAACCTTGTCACTGAGTTCCAATTTTTGCCTTGCGAGGGAATGTTTTACCCTTAATACCGATCCAAAATGGCCATTTACAGCTTGAAGCCCAAAAAGATAAAGCTCCAGAAGTAGTAGTTTTAATGAACATGCACATTTTCAGTTCTGCGTGTGGTTAAGTTAATGTGTGGTAATACAGTATTTTACACTTGCTCTCTAGAAGATAGAGCATAAAATACGCAGGCTGTATGGCGAGGCCAATTGTTCCTGTGGGAATTTGGACTTGCTTTTTCCAATTTGCTAGTAATAGCGGAGAAGTTTCTGTACCTTTTATATACATTTTTTAAACTTCAGACTCAACTTTGTTGTTGTTGTTGTTGTTGTTGTTTAGAATTTTTTATGGTTGAAGGGTGCGTGTGTCCTTTGAGTTTGTTTACAGTTAATTTTGTAACGTTTGCTTCTGCTTCAGGTTAGGCTTTAATAATGATATTTCCTTCACTAATGTTTCAGTTCAGTCTGTTGAGTGCACAAGCCTGGCTCCTACTGTGGCATACAGAAGTGCTGCTCCACTTCGCAGCTAATTAATGCTTTTTTTCTTTTTTTTCCTAAAAGCATTTGACCACTAGTACTCCGTTGTTGCTGTAAGTTGCTTCCAGTATTTATTTCTGTAATGTGAAACATTTGCACATGATAATCAAGACCTGAGTCATATTGTTGCACATTTCTAACAAAAGACTGAATTTATTGAATGGTCTAAAATTAACCATTTTTCTGACTGTGGAAATGTTTTAGAATGTGGTGGTGACAAAAATGTGTCTGCTGGGCTTCCAGGTTCCTCTTAGACCGATCTTGGTCATAAAATTCACAGCAGCAACCAGATGGCTGCAACCTGGAAGTCTTGCTGTGGAGTCTAGCAAGAGCAAGCAGACTCTGCAGTAATAGTAGAACATTAGCACACTCACCATAATCTGTTACTAACAATGATGGCATATTGCATCGTGGCTTAATCATGTTTAGTGGAGTCTTGCAATCTCCATGATTCAGCTGCACACATCAAAGCAAAGCACTTTCCAGTTCATCTGCTTGTAGAAAAACACAGCAGTTTTACGTAACATGATTGCTAGGAGTACTAGAAGCACATAAGACTTCCCTCCCTTCCCTGCAGTTTATCGTAATCTAGTGTAATAATTTCACAAATTTAAAATAATTTTTCTCTCTCTCTCTTTTTTTTTTTTTGCATTAAAATAGTTACAGCTTGCTTCTGTTTTCAGCTAGATAGGGAGCAGACCTCAGCTGGGATTTTTTGGTGTCCATCCAAAAGCATTCACCCGACAGCGTGTGGGTGATAAGAGAATTGGAATTGACCTGGCATATCCCAGGTCACAAAAACACTGCCAAATTCCTCCAGGAAAAAAAAAAAGAAAAGAAATTGAAACTGGGACCTGACAGTTCTGGGGCCTTTTTACATGATAGTTGTATTTCTAATAGTGGGTGAGTATAAGATGGGATGAAGTCCTTGTGTTGTGGAACATAATGACAATATCCATATTGGCATTGAGTGCGGCTGGGTTTTTATCTGGAGTCTCTTAACACTGTCTTTTTTATACTTAAAAAAAAAAAAAAAAGTTAATGTGTTTATGCTAGCTAACTATTTGCTTTTAATTAGGTAACTCTATTTCACAAAAGCACCTACTGAGGGTAGTGTTTTTAAAAAGAATTTTACCCAGAGGTAGGGTAGTAGCTCAATTTTTTTCTTAAAATTTGCATTTTAATATATGCAGTTCAGTGATTTCTAACGAAAAATAGATGGTGCTGTAACTGTTGAGGCTGGCAGCCCAAAACAACTATAACCAAACCAAACTATACTACACCAAACTGTAACTATAACCAAAACTCCATCAGTACCATCAAAATAAACTAACAAACAGCCTTCCCTTAATAGTACAGTAGTAGCCTTTTGTCTTTTTGCGCAACATTAACTTTAGAACTTGTTTCGAGTTGAGTCATATCGCAGCCCAGCTTGTCTCACCAGAAGACACAGTAGACTGAACCAGTTCCCCTGAGCTACGGATTTAGCTCTGAAAGCAGGAGATGGGAAGTGCAACTGGGGTTGATGGGCAGCTTATGCTGCTCACAGGGAAAACTGAAGTAGAAAACCAGAAACTTTTCCCCCAACTTGTCATTTTCCTCATAATAGACCTGCCAGGAAGGGGCTGCTTTGTCAAGCAATTTTACTGAGTTCAGTTACTTTAAGGACAACGCAGGATCTTGGTTTTCCTCAGTGGTTCCCCCAAGCCTGCCCAGCAAACCCAGGAGGGAGGGACAGCCGTTGTCTGCAGGGAGCTGCTCTGTGCTCAGCATGTTTGAAATTGTTTAGGTGCAGGGGAAAAATCTTGAGGCTCCTCACACTGCAGATCTTGACTCCAGCCTCTCCTGGTCCCAGACCTGGTGCATGCAATCTCCATAGCAACGCTCCTGCGGAAAAAAAGAAAAGCAAGAACAATTGGGTTGAGTTTTTGTCTGAACTGTAAAGGTATCTATACGGGCCTTTTTAAAATGGATCCAATTGCAAAACTGTGCGGCCTAGTTTTGAAGAGATTGTAAAACATTTAGGTGTGCGTTGTCAGCAAGGGGAGGTGTAGACACTTGCTCCGTGGTTCTGTTCTCTGAAGGTTCTTTACTGAATCTAATTTTTCTGTTCTTTATTGAATAGTTGTCCTGTGTTATGAAACAGATTGTTGTACTCCTATGCTTAAAAAAAAATACAGATTTGTATGTACAGATGATGGAAACAAGACCATATATTTCAGAAAGCCTACTGTTATTACCTTGAGTTAGTTAAAGTAACCACACGGTTTTCACCAACACTAGCAGAACAGGATACAAAGACGTTGGCGATCGATGAAAATTAAGCCCTACAGAAACTATTGCATAACCTGTTGATACGTGTTTATATCAACATCGGTTTCATTATATAAGTGTTATGCTTAAAAAAGCAGTTTGGATTTGAAAACTCCAGGTTATTTTTAAGTAGTTTAATTATTTACTCAACTGCTGTTGTGCATTTCATGAAATCCCAAATTGTCACTGTGTAGCTCTTCCGCGTGTATGATAGCAATAGGCAAGTACCAGTTTGACCTCTTGTGTAGCATTGGCTCAGCTTTGGTGACCCTTACCAAGGTGGGCGTTGGGGACAATGCCATAGCCCCATCATCTTTTTGTATTCATTGTTGATGCCAGTGTGTTGTCCAAGTGTCTGTAAGTCATTCTGCCTGTTGCATGTATAAAGCTGGTGGAGGAAACCCTTTGAGTCTGGTGCTAGTCTGCTGTCACAGGCAGCCATGTAGTTTTTAAAAACTGATCAAACACTACTTTAAAACAAATTAGATTTGTTCCTTGGAAGATCTTTTTCAAGTCTAAGTACAGGCTCATTCCTTTTTGCCATCTCATCTAACTCGAGACATTTTAAAGTGAGATGTCAAAGTCGGATCTAGCCACACCAGTAGAAAAAGGCACCTCCAGAGAGTCATTCATCTGCTTATTTTAGTTGTCTTTTTATCAGGAAGCTAAATGCCCTCTGGAGGAGTTTAGTTTCTCTCCATTTTAATCTGCTCCTGAGTGATAGGCTCAGATTTAGACATCCTGCTCAGGGACACCTACACCGAGACAGGTGAATCTCAGGATACAGATGAAGAGGTGTGGGGTGAGCAAAGCCTCTTGCTTACACAGCTACCAAGCCCTGCTCCAGCTGCCAGTGGTCGCTGAGCGCTCAGAGAAGGGGCTCAGCAGCAGGGCAGGGGGACGTAGCCCCACGTGGGCTATGCTGGCATCAGCAGTCAACAGCTGCAGCCAAGGCAGGTGTCTGCCATTGCTCTTCAGGTGCGTCCACAGCCTTGCACATTTGCAACGCAGGCAAGGCCATTTTCTTGCCTCCCTTGCTAGGTCTGCAGAAATTTTGTAAGGGTTCAGTGGTTTTGACACCGCCCTTATAAGGAGTGACGTCTGGCATGCTTTGCAGCGCCAGTGTCGAACCCTTGGTGCCATTGCTTCAGGTGCAGCAGACTCTGCAGCTACCACTTTTTTAACCCTCCTGTACGTGTGCAGCAAATTCTTTTGCAGTGGTGTGACTTATTTTAAGAACAGAGTGCACAAACTAGGCGTGTGATTTTTTTTTTCCCCAAGGTTTATTAAAACTACGTCAAATGGGAGCCAGTGTTTTTCACGAGGGTGAGTGACATTATCTCTGCATGACAGCTTATTCTGAGTAAAATGTAGCATGGCTGGTTCCCAACCTGCAGCTCATAGGTGTTTTGTCTTCAAAACCCTTTTGATGTTGGGAAATTAAAAAGTCTAAAACTGCAACCAGCAGGAACAGCGCAGTATGGTGTTGCCTGCAGCAGGTTATTTGCTACAGATTGTTACCCATCAGTGAGTACAAGTTCACTGATCTTTTTTTTTCTTTGTCTTTTTAAGCATTTCAAAGCCCAGCAAGGACTTTGGAATGCACCCTTCCCAATTTTAAAGTACTGAATTTATTAACTCCCTTCTCACCCCTCAGTAACTTTTCACTTGCAAGTAACGCAGTTGTTTATGCTCAAGTGTCAATAAAAATGTGAAAAATCTCCTACCAAATGTTTTCTTTGTTAATTTATTTAATTTATAAGTTAGAAAAAATTGGATTAGTTTGGAAAGTATCTGCTGTCTTCATTGCAAAATTGCTGCCCAAATGCTTTAAAATTAGCTTTACACCAATGGATCAAATTCATTACATTTTAATGTCATAGTGCATCATTTGTGGGTCTCGGATGACTAACAGTTAACGCACAGACTGTGCTAGTACTCTGCAGTAAGCGGCGATGTTAGTGAAAGAGAGCAAGGCCAAGAGAAGACCAAGACTTCCGTGTTTCTCTCCAGACTGCTTGTGAGTTGTCCCAGTTGGTGTGTGTGATTCCGAAGGCGGTTGGTTACCTCTGGAGACTTTCTGCCAGTTAAGAAACAGACAAAAAGTCTGCGGTGCTGGCGTGGGAATATTCTTTTTGCAAAAAATAAGTTTTTCTTTGCTAATAGGTTTTGTATAGGTTTTGCTTGTTGACTCTGACCTCTTTTCAGATAGGCTGTTTTTGCAGAAATCTCAGACCACTGTGTTACCTGTTGCTTTAGCACACAAAAAGTAGATACCCCTTCTGCTGTGTATAGCTCTTCACACAGCACCTGGGGCCCAGCAGCACCTTCTCCTTAAAGCCAAAGGGATTTGCTGCTGGATATAGACCACAGGGAGGAACTGGTTGGTACTTAGACTTTTTGCCTTTCTGACTTGCTAGTCTCTGTTTCGGTATTTCTTTAGGGAAAGATTTGGGAAGAGAGGGTGAGCAGTGAGATGACCAAGAGCTAATTTTACGAGTCTGTGTGATAGGTTTTGAGGAAGGCTTAATGGTAGTACAGATCAAGCACGGTGGGTAGGTCTTTCTTCTTGGGTATTGTGCTGACTCTTAGAAGTATCATACGGCTGCTGTGAATATTAATGCCCAAGCCAATGGGACTGTAAATTTGTGATCTCCAGAGTTCTTTCAGGTTTTGGGAGCTTGTAGCTTTACTAATGTATATTTAACTGCAGAACAGCTAAGAGGAGAAGGAAAGGAAAAAAATGTTATTCTCCCAGTCTGTAATAAATCACGAGCTGAGACCGAAAGCGTTTACAGAGCTTGCCTAAGGCCCTAGTAGGTCTGAGCAGTAAAGCAAGGGGGAACACTTGCCTCTGTTATTCTTTCTGCTGGATTTCACTTGCTGTATAGCTCTTCCACTTAAGTGTCTTTGTTTTTCCTTGGATTCTGAATGTATCATTTTGGTAGTGAATCTAAATGAAACCCAGCCTCAAATCTGAGAGGTTTTTTTGTTTTGGTTGCTGTTTTTAAGGTTTTTGTTTCTTAGTGTGTGGAATATATGCTTAGTTGGTTCCTTTACAGAGTGCTGCAAAAACTTTGTGTTTTTTAATCATGTGGCAAAAGGGAATGGGAAGGAGAAACACATGGATGGACAACATTTTTTGTATATACTCAAGCGCTTTCCTGATTTGACCCTGCTTTTGTTATTTTGTAGAAAGAGTGATTGAACTGCTTACTGGCATTATGCTGCTGTTCTTTATAGTAAGCATGCCTTGGATGGCAGTGGACTCTGTTAGGGTCTTTTGAGTGTGACACAAGGCACATCAGAAGCTGGGGGAAGGAGAGCCCCAATTCTCTTCCTGCATGGTGTATCTCATCCACGTTGTCGCATGTACCCACCAAGCACAGGTGTGCTGCAGGGCTAGCCTGCCCTTCTCTCCGCTTCAGTGTTTGGGGGCAGCATGAGGTGAGAAAAAGGATGTGTGCCAGTGCGCGGGGCCAGCACTCCAGCCCCGGGAGCTGCGGCTTTCGTGAAGCTGTGCAGGCTCTAAATGAGTCGCTCTGCCAGCCTTGCTGCCTTCGAGCATCTAATGCTGTTGTTTCAGCAACAGCGATAAATGCAGCCTTTCTCTAGATTTTCTGTGGCAGTCATAAAACCCATACAGGGAGGAGAAATGATTCATAGTTTTAACATTAACGTCCAGAGTTGTTTTTATTTCTTACTCCCCCAGCAATCTCAAAAATAGAGTCACACAATATGGATTATGAAGTACTGTGGCAATGGACATTTGTCACCTCAGTCAACAGTCACTACTTGATGTTAGAAATCATACAGCGGGAATGTTATCTTTAGGAAAAATAACCATCCTCTTTCTTTTGCACAACTGAAGAAGCACTTGATACAGAAGATATTTATTTTATATTTAAGTTATTTTGGATGCAGTTGTGTAAAATTGCCAGTTTAGGTTCAGTTTAGTTTAAATGGTGAAGAATGAATAGTCATCTGTAGGTGGGGAAAAAAGCCAATTTGAGCAAGTTTTGTTACATAGCATTAAGGCATCAATTTTAACATTGAAAGAGCTGTCATTCATGTGGTATTAGAGTGGTGGTGAAAAATGTTGTCATAATGCACTAGTAAGCCAAATTCAATACCTTCCCCTCTACTTTTAGTTAACAGATTTTCTTTAAAAACCAAACTGTTCTATGACTTTTTATTACCTGTTCATCCTAGGGTAGTATTATCAAGGAATGTTGTTGCAGGGGAAATAACAAACTGACCATGAGATCCATTTTTGTAATTTAATGTCAGTTTAAGGCCATTCTTAGACAGTGTTTGTACAGCTGATTTTGACAGGCATTGGAGGAGCTTAACAGTTAAATGTACTTTCTTGTACACTGTTTTTTATTTGTGTAGAGTGTGTGTATATGTGTGCATGTGCGCATCCATATGTAAAAATAATATGACATAGTATGGTTTCTGCATTGCAAAGCTTCTAGAGAAGAGGTGAATCCATGAATTCTGAGTTCTGAGTGGTTTCTCTGTCTACCTCCTCCTCCTCCTCCGTATCTCAGCATGGTTATCATTCTTTCACTCTGATGAGTTGTCCTTCAGCTAACAGAGGCTGAGCCGCTTGCTTCAGCAACTTAATTTTGGGAAGTTCTCTCCTCCACTCTGCTGCAAATCATACAACTATAAATCATACGTGTGTCGCGGATTTGGCAAGCAAAGTTCTGAAAGTGGATCTTTTCATTTGTCTGTCTCGCTGAAAAATGTGACGGCAGAAGGGTCAAGTAAAGGGTCTTACTGTTACTCGGAGCTATGAATTCAAGCCTCTGTCCAGTTGTGTGTTCAAAGCTGCATCCTTACACCAGCTTTTCATGGGAGCCTGGGTGTCCAAGCTGGAGAATCAAAGACAGCTGACATCATTCTCGAGGCCTGGTTGATTATCAAGATTAGCATGCCTTAAGCACGCTAACGCAAGGACGCTCCTAGCGTTTGGAAGGGTTTTTCCTTCTGTTTTCTTTAGTCTTATACTAGTGTATGAATACACAGTTTATAAACGTGTGTGTGTGTATACACACACACACACACATATATATTTTTTGTATATATATTATGTATAAGGTTAGTGAGGGGCATATAGATGTGTGAAAGAATTATGAAGAATAAAGATATAGGACAGAATGATCAACTGAGAGCTTGTTTCCATATGCGCAAAAAACACGCAAGTTTTTGGAATTTTTTCCTCCCATTTCTGGATTTGCCTGCACCATTTGCATAGACCATTACCTAGAAGAGAAATTGTGGCAAATAATGCCTGGAACAATCCTCTTGGATAAAGTTCTTCCATCCTGTGGCTTGGAGGCAATATCTATTTGTTAAATTTTGGATGTTGAGTAATATCACAGAAAGAAAAAAAAACATACAATTTATTTTCACCCAAGTGCTATGTGGTATTTATTGCATCAAATTAGAAAAGTAGTTGAAATAAATAATAAGCCCCATAATGCTCTGCTCCACTCTTTTCTTGTTAATTAGCTCTAGGCATGTGTGGTAAGCGTTGCGGGTGTTCAGATTGTTTTAATAGTGCTCAAAGAATTATACTTCATCTTTAATCCTATCCTATGGCTTGTGTTTGGCATGGAGCATTACTTTAATTTCGCATTCTCCCTGTCTCCTTCATATTCACCAGGAGAGAGAAACAGGCGAAGAAGATGTCAGGTGGCTTTCAGTTATATGCCTCAGAATGAAGATGAACTGGAATTAAAAGTTGGTGACATCATTGAAGTTGTGGGAGAGGTAAGTAGATTCTTAATGGAATATACACGCACATGATTCTGGCATGTCTTGTGCATGCTAAGCTCTTAGATATAATGTATTTTAAGACATAATTTAGACCAGACATTTTTCTTTTCCAGTATCCTTATGCATCTTTGTCAGGCTAGTTTTGGAGGTGAGGGGAGGTGGTTTGCTTTTGTTTTTTGTGAGTGTTTTTAGGGTTTTTTTTTCCCCCAATAGTGATTCTGCAGCTTTTACTTCATCAGATGTTGTTTCTGAATTCTGTGCAGGGAAAAAGCTCAGACTTTGTGCTACAGTGCTGTTGAGTTTATATCTTTGAAGATGATGATGATAGCAGGAGAAACTCTGCCCAATTGTAGTAAGCCAGCCACAGAGATGAATTGCCTTTACCAAGTAAAACAGATCTGAGAAATTTACTTGGAGCCTCGAGAATTCAACCATGACATTCACCTTTTGTCATCTTTGTATTCGAATTTTGACAATTTCATTTTTATATAATCAGATTAAAAAATATATATTACAGACTGAAGATTCTGGGTGGCAGTGGACCTAGAAACTGGATGCAGATGTCTTAGACTGGGAACAAGCTGTGGTAATTCAGACAAAGATAATGAAACTTGTTCTGTGTGGGTGAACCTGGTTGCAGGAGCAATGAATGCTGTTCATTCCTTATACCTTCAATGATTGTTCCATCAGAGTTTTTAGAGGTCATACTGTTGAGCTAAATAACATGAGGACCAAAATTTGAAATGCTAACATGAAGCCTTTAAGTAGAATGCATTCAAAATCATTTAGTCTTTATTTAGCTTAGCTTTAAAAAGGTATTTAAAAAGATCTTAGTCCTATGAAGAATCAAATAAGAGGTAGGTTTCAGCTTTTATCATTTATTCATAGGATTTTTTTCTTGTGACTCAGCAGCTAATAAGTCAACATTTACTTTCCTGTCAAGAGTAAATGATTTGTTTTCTTTTTTCTGTATCTGACACTTAAAAAATCATTCTAAAAGAATATAAGTTATACTGCAATCTACTTGACATTCAGTATTTTTCTTATGAGAGATTAAATTATCACATCGAAATTCAAGAAGCTTAGTGATCACTGTTTTTCCTTTAACCTAGCTGCGCACACCAGCTCTGTACGTTGTGCTTCCTGGAACCAGACATGATATGTCACTTCACTAACCTTATTCTGTCTGTGAGCAGAGTTGCAATGTAGATGTCAAGATTATGAGATATTTAAGAGCATATTTTAGACAGTGTAAACCCAATATTATAATAAGTTTTGTGGTAGCACTTGAGCTGTTTATTGTGCACTCTGAAGCATATTTGACCTCACATGACCACAAGTATGTCTTCCATCAGTTGCTCTACTTAAGACTTTTAATTCTGTGTTTCTGAAGAGCAAAGTGGTGGCATAAACCCCCCTTCCTAGTAGGCCCAACCACAGGATTATCTCTACCTAATGAATTGTATGATTAAATAATTTAGTTGAGACGTCTAGAGTTCTCTCATGAAATGCATCGTGTCATCTTACAGGTTTTAACCTTAATTATAAATAACAGATTTATTTAAATTCAGATGAGCTGAAAATGTTTGCATCAAAATTGAAAGATGTAGCATTATGAAAGTGAAACATCCCCGTACTTGCATGTTTATGCTTCCAGTAAAGGGCATGTTTTTTGCAAGTAGAACTTTTAAATAATTTGGAAACCTGCTTGGATTGCTAGCTACAGACTTGTAGTCTTAAACTCATGATTGTGCCTTGAATTGCTACAATTGGAGAAAGTTTTGCAAACTTGCTGATTCTCAGCTTTAAGAAAGTTTATTGTCTGCTTTTTTGTTTGACAGGATTAGGACCTGTGATCCTGGCATTAGTTTAACTGTAGCATGGAAGAGTACTGTTCACGGCTAGCTTGAGCTGTTGACCATAAGTAGAGGCAGATGCAGAGTCCTTGGCCTAGGCGAGGCTGTGCCCATTTTGTCCTAAGGGGATCGATACCCTGTCTGAACAGTTACTGAAACACTGTTTGCCTTAGACATCATCTGGTGCAATCATGCAGTCCAGGACATTATCCAACTCTTCCGGGTGGAACTAGATCAATTGGTGGAACAAGGGAAATAAAGGAGTAATTCTCCATACCTCAGGAAGTGTTATTATGTGAACTTTGTTTTCATCACGGTTGATATGGAGCAGTTGATGTTGAATAGTTGCTATTATTACTTCCTCTTCTGCCCTTGTCGTGTTGGTGTTAATTCCTAGAAAAAGTAGGGCAGAATTTCTCTTGAAACAGGAACTTTATTTAGTGTAGAAAGCTGCACCAAGCAGTTTACTTATTTCAGTATTTGCCCTTCTGCTTGTAAGGGAAACTGCTTAAAGAGTCATTGCATCGGAATATGGTTCGCAGTGTTTCTGGCATTATACCACTGTCCCTAATTCAAAAGATACATGTTTGATATGAATGCCTTATTTTTTAAAAAGAATATAGCTTTCTCAGTTGTGAAAATATCTGAAGATTTTTAGGAAGGGCCCAGTCATGCTGTGTTATTGTAAATAATGTATACACATGCAATTTTTGTACAATATTCATGAAAATTTGCTGACATAGTCATCAAAAAATAATCCCCAATCAATTTGGTTTATCATTATTCAAGATGAAAAACTGAGCGATAGCATCTTTGGCATTATTTACAGTGGCTCAGTGGGTAATTGGAATTTCTTATGGCTGAGTTAATGGTCATTCACTTTCCATTTTGAGTCGCTCCTTTCTCCTGCCAGACCTTTTTATTCATGAGTAAAAGGTCTCAAATTCCCAGAGGTAGTATTTTATTGTATTTTTCTAAGAAAGTTGCATCAGTTGAATCAATTAGTTTTAAGTTGATTTAGATTAATCTTTTCAAATCTCTGTGGATTTTGATTTAGTTGTTTGTTGTAGTATAAAATAAATGGATTCCTAACTGACTTAAGGTTAACAAAAACAAATATTCTTTAGATGAAAATAGTGTCTGTGTAGTCTTTATGCAGTTATTTAGCTTAAAAAGTGTTTAAAATTGCACTTATGGTTGACAACCCATTAGATTTTCCCTGTTGCAAATAAAAGCTGGTTTTGGTTTTGCTGGGCTATTTCGGCTTAATCTTTAAAAGAATGGGTTGTTACAAATGGGATGAGAGGTGTTTTAGTGGTTAACTTGTGCAATTTTTAGAACTGAGATTCTTTAGCCAAAGTCTTAAGATCTAGCTGTGGGGCCTGACCCCCTTCTCCCCTTGAAAGTTGCTGCTTCCAGAAGAGGATTGGCAGAAGGCGACACAACTTTTCCCCTCAGCTTCTGCTTTTGGCGCCCAAGTGAGTCTCCCAGGACCCCCAGTGAGGATTATACACTAATCCCCAGGTGGGTATTAGTGCAGTCGCTGAGGGCATCTTCCCTTCTCCCAGCTCTGCTTCAGGGTGCTAACAAACACCTGAGGGGCAGCAGTGTCTAAGCTGCCCCTGATTCTTGCTCGTGGTGCCAATAGGCCGGACAAGATATTTTTCGAGGAGGTTTTTTATGGTAGTGGTGGGTAGACACTATTGGAAATTGCTGTTATGGTAGAAGTGTTTTGGGGCTGAACAGTGGGCTGAGACAACAGCAAGTGAGAGCCCGAGATGCTAGGTTTGTGTTTTGTGTAAATGAAACAATTACTTTTGAATTGTAAAATTCTAATTCTTTGAGAGTATTTGAACTGCTGAACAAACTGTGTGAACTTTGCTTTTGGGGTTTATAATGTCACCAGATAGATATCCTTGAAGACGGTAGATGATTAAGATTCACAGTCCCTTCCTCTTTCTTCTAAATAAAGTGGAAATTAATTATAATAAGATCAAACATTTATAATAATAGATAAAAATGCTTATTGTGAAGCTAGAGGTTTCCATAACTGCACAGAGACTGATACCCATGAGAAATTAATTAACGAACCTAAATTAAGAATATATTTGAAAATAACAAGAGAAGCATTCTCATCCTTGTTTATGTTCATGTTTAGTGTGTGATTGATAGCTTTTTGGTTGTCATTAATTTTCCTAGCTCATTAGCTATAACTCTTAATTACAGTTGTCCCAAAATACAACTGTAACTAATTGTCTTATTAAATGCAAATATCTGAATTCCAATTACATTTCACCCCTGTGCATTCGTGGAATGCCAGGCAATTAACCTGCAGCTTCAGAATGAGATCACTTGGCACGTCGTCATTCAGTGGTACTGAACTGGCTTGCATTGGGGCTATTCTGCCCTTGTACCTCAATATACCTTGCGGCCTCATCCTGCTGAGAAGTGAGCTGTCTGGCAATGCGTGGTACATGAAGGGACACTCACCAGTAAGTCTTGGCTGAGACGTACTGTAACATTGCAGAATTTTTTCTCCCGCTTTTAGTTAACATCGCCGTATATTACATTGTAAAATCCTGTAATAAACTCATTTGCCATTATGAAAATGCAAACTGAATTTTTACAAGTCTAGTGCTTGTTTTGGGCAAGGTTGATGGTTTTTCTGAGGAAATGAGATGAGGTGGTTCAACCCATTTTCAAGAACAAGATTAAACACTGGGGACTGAGCTGGACTCTCCCTATAATAATTCACTTTGATGGCTATGGTGTTGAAAGGAGGATTTTTAATAGTGGCAAGGAGCAGTCTGTGCCATAAGTACAGAACTGTGTAATACTGCAAGCAAACAGCTGGGAATTAATGCTGAGGCTCCAAGTCTCTTGGTTACTTTTCTGTGAAATCTTGTGGCAAGGTGTTTTCCTACCCCCTTCTAAAAAGTAGTTCACAAGACTGCTATGACTACTGCTTATTCGGTTAGTTCATGTGGTAGACAGCTCTCCCATGGACCTAAAGGTGCAAATTTTAGGGTCATTCCAGTTCTGTGTGACTGCTTTCTCTGTCCCTCAGTTTCTGACATAGATGATGGTGTTTAAGGAAAAAAAAAATTTTTTTTTGACATGCTAAAATCAGGAATGGAGAAGCTGGAGCAAGCACATAGTTCAAGGTGCTTGTGCAGCTTTTCTTGCTTCCCTTCTGCACCTGAGTTATCAAACAGCATCAAACAGCTTTTAGGCGTGTTGTAGCAGAACCCCAGGGACTGGCAGGCATCTCATGGGCGACTCCCGCAAATGCAGTCCCAAAATAAGCCAGGAAGTGGCACTCTAGGTACCATATTCAGGAAACATCTGTTACCAACAGTTCTCTTCCATTGGCAGTGAATTTGGTTTGTTTTGTTTAGTTCACCTTTTGGTCCTTCAGGACTTATAAAATAAGGGAGGTTTTTGTTAGCTTTTATCTTGTGCTCTAGTTCTCTCTCAGCAAAGGAAATTTTGCTGTCCATGTTTCAGCCCTTCAGTCTGACCTTGGGCTTTGCTTCTTCCTGTTGCCTCCGTCTGACATCGCTGTTACTCCTGGGATTGTGTTTTATTTCTAAAATAAAGAGAAAATTCTGTTAGAAGAATCCTATTTTAGAAGAATATTTATAAAATGTAGAGTCACAGAGACTCTCTTCTGATCCAGGGAGCCTCTCTCTGCCTGAAACCTTCCTGATTTGGCACCTCACTCCTCGCTGGCCCTGGCTGAGCCAGAAGCAGTCTGTTGGCAGTGCTAAAACCTAACGGACAAAATCCAAGGTTGTAGAAAAGCTTGTGGAACAGGCAGATGCAGAAGTTTATCAGAAATACGTTTCAGGCAGCGATTCCAAAGAGCTGAATATTTTAATCATTTAACAACTTTAGACTATTGATTTTAGAGAAAGGTGTAAGCGAGTAGTTGTTCCAGTCTCAGATACCCTGCTAAGAAAATGCTGACAGTTGGCCGCAACATGTCCCGCTCTTTCAACATGTCCCATCTTGGAGTTACAGGAGTTACAGTTCCCCTGAAGGGAAGATGCTTCTAGGCATGCAACAAAAACAGACATATTGTGCTGTCAGGCTGAACTGAAACTTCTGAAACGTCTTTCTTTAAAGGGGGATGTGCTGTAAAGCAGAGCTGCTTGTTTGAGACTGCATTGGTCATGAAGAGAAATCCTAAAGAGCATGGAAAGTAACAGTTTCTCACTTTTGGAATAGCTTAGTATTGTAGTGCTACTGACCTGCAGTGGTTTTGCTTTCATTGACTGCAGTACAGTTGCAGACCAAACTGCATTCACAGTCTGAAATAGAGCTATTACATTTGCCTGAAGGGTTGAATTGCTGTCATCATATTATTTTCTTTTTCTATACTTTAAACATGGAAATAGGTTGATTTCAAGACATCTTTCTCGATTAGCTAAGAAGCTAAATGTCCTAGCACCTGTGCGCCCCTTTGAGTACTGCTTGTTGCCCGAGTGGCTCATTAGTCTAGCGCTCTGTGTTTTTTCCCTATCTGTCTGCTTGCATGGTATCTACTTTGAGCATTTCTTTATTATTTGTATTATTATTTATAACTAAAAGTAACTATTAGACTCTCTTATTGTCTTTCCAGTCTGGGTTGTTATTGTGTAGTAGGATCTCGTAATTTGATTAAACACTCACCTTCTAACAAAGTCAACAGTATGTTTTGAATGCTCTTCTTCTCTATCTGGTCTATAGTTTAGAAAAAGCCCTCATTTACATCAAGCAAAGCTCTACTGAATGAGTAATCCAATTAAAAACGTAGTACAAGTATACTTTCTTCCACTGAAAATGTAAAAAACCCCAAAAAAACAGTGATGTTAAAAGAACATTTGAATGTTGCTTAATTATGCAGATTAATTTCCCCTTTAAATCCCAAAGGCAAGGCTTCTTCATGGAACGTGTTTCTGTAGAAGTGGTGCACCATTTCTCTGGTTACATTGTAGTTCCTATCTCATTCAATCGCACGCAGTCACGGGACTGAGTATGGCTGGCCGGCTGCTGTCGGATGTGTCCCTGCCACACATTTGACACTGACTGAGTTGCAGTTGGCTGAATGTGTTACCTCCATAAAAATATGAAGTGGGCTGATGAAGTATCCCCGGTCAGCCTCATGTATTCTGCTGCTCTTAAAATGTGGTGTGACAGCAGTACTGGCAGTCTAAAGGTTTGGCGAGATGAGGACAGGTCATGCCTTTCCAAAAAGCAGCGAACAGATACAACACATTGAAAACACATCTTAAAAATACCTCTAGTTGTAGCCACTTGCATTTGGCAGACTGAAAAGACTTTTTTTCTGACTTAAAAACAAAAGCTTCATATTCAGACTGAACTTAGGTCTGGTGTGCGTGATACTAGCAATAACAGAGTGTTTCTTCCGGTGGAGGGACACTGAGTGCTGAAAGAAGTCCTCCTCTTTGTGGTTCGTTTGGTTTAGCACGTGAATGCTGCGCATGAATTAGGACCTATATGTATAAATCCCCAAACGCACTTTTTTATATTAGTACAGTGTCAAATTTTATTGAGTGCTCGTCCCTCCAGATAGACCACCCGCATGAATAATGCATTCTCATTTGTAAGGGTTTATTGGCTAAGACTTATTGTGACATTTCAAACGGTATGGCAATGAATTGCTTCAATTTGGAATAACTAAATCCTTGGGGCATTTTAGTGTCTTTTTTGTTTTATGGACTAATCTCTAGCTGAGGTGTTTTGAGGTTGGTAAAAGCACGTAGCTACAATGTTTAAAAATACTACGGTTTTTGATGCTTTTGATGAAGACTTTGTAATAAATCCTTGGGAAGTCCAGACCTGGACCTATGCTGTCTTGCTAACATCATTCTGCATTTTCTTTTGGGAATAATTTATTTTTGGCTTCAAATTTTTCTTTAATTGGTAAATTTATGGAATATGGCATGGTATTTTCAGATAATTCATCTTTGTATCAGCTATAAAACTTACAATAAGCTAATAAATGCTCCAGTATATTCATGTCCAATTTAGATTTAGTTATCTGTAAACCTTTGCGTATGTGTATTTCTATATACATATGTGGAGATTCACACAAAAACACGCCACATTAAGACTGCTAACGTTAACTTATAAGAAAATTTTGAAGTGTTATGCTAGAAGTATGCAGGAGAAAATTACTTGAGGGAAAGATGGAACTGAGTGGTATGGGTCACTGTATTTTCGCTAAGTAATTTCAGCATCTTGCAAAGTGGGGACCTTGACTGTGTAATTCCATTGTGATTAATCTTCTGGTCAATCGGCTAATGCAGTTATGGTATAATGGTTAGCTCTAATCAATAGTGCCATCTGGGAACAGTGCATTAGAAAAATTGAAATATTTTATAGTTCAATGAGCTTTCGCTGTTTGGTGTATTTTCTACATAACCATATCTAAATATATAGATGTTTAGAATTATAATTTGTAGAGTCCACTAGCTGTGGTGGATCATACAGTTTCAATTTTCCATATGGCTTATAGTTTCTGGAGAGAACAAAAACAAATATTACCTTTTAGAGCCTTTAAGATTATAATGTGAAAACTTTCACTTGAAGCCATTGAGTGATTTGTATGTATTCTACTCTCGGTAGTAGCAGCACGATTATAGCCATTATTCCCAAAGTTGTGCTTGACCTCCCTGATACCACTGATGCATTAAAAATAAATAAATAAGTAAGTTTTTTTCTCATGAACAGGTACTGAGATTAAATGAAAGTAGCTGTGCTTGTATGAACTGCTTCAAATTAAAGCAAAAAAAAACCACCAAAAAAACAAAAGACAAGGAATGTACTAAAAAGGGAAGTTGCAGAGAAAACACAAAACACTCCTGAAGTAATATCAATTTGCTTATTAGTAGAATTGTACGTCGTGGCATGTAGCTAAGGTGAAAAAAAATCTAGCCCTTCCTCTGTACTTCGAGGAAATATTTGCTTGTAATATATATAATGAGAACATGTTAAATAGCAGATTTGTTTTGTAAGAGCTTGAGATTTTAACAGACAGGTGATACAAAACAGACTTTTTTCTATAGTAACTAACTAGTACCATTTAAAATGTGGGGGTGGTTGTTTTTTAACAGTAAATGTGAACACTCAATTTGTAAAGTAACTTGCTTGGGGGAGGAACAGGAAAGATGGGTCAAACAGTGTTGAAGATTCATATTTCACAGACTGCTGTCATTTTTTGGTGAACGGACAGTGTCTGATAGACGATATATATTTATTCGTCGAGGATGTGCTTAGCTGATGCAGAGAATAGGTAATTTCTTGCTGTCCCATTATAACCTCAAGGCATCTGGTTTTTAAGGGCTGTCATTTCATAGTATGACACTGCCATTCCATCCTGAGTGGGTTATACAGGGGGCAATTAGTCATTTTGAGGTGATATTTTCTCCTGGGATTGGGCTGGGAAATGTCTCTCCTCCTTCTGACCATTTCATTATTTATTTCAGTAGCTCCTTGTAACTCTGCTGGAGAATATGCTTTAGTACTGGTCTTTCTATTCTCTGTAGATTTCTTACTTTTACATATTAATGAAGTGGCAAAATTCATAATTTCTAAAATAACGTATTTCTGATTAGGATGGGGAAAGCAGGAATATTCACATGACTTAATTTCAGATATCTAGTTTAAGTTCTCTGGATAGCCCTTTGCAGGCATTTCTCCTTCTCCACTGACTACTTAGGAAATTTAAGCTTTTATAATGTGTAAATCACACACAAAGAAGATGGTCATAACGGCTCAAAATCACAACTTTCATTTTTGTTGAAAAGCTTGTATTTAATGTAATGCCATAAAGCGATGCATATGTTAGAATGCCTGTTTTGTTCTGTTTCTGTGTCGGTGCAGGTGGAGGAGGGCTGGTGGGAAGGCATACTTAACGGAAAGACTGGCATGTTTCCTTCCAACTTCATAAAGGAACTGTCGGATTCTGATGATGTTGGACTAGCACTGGAAGAGCAAATAAAGCCAAGTAAGGAAAAACCGTTACTAACGTTCTGTACGTACGTCTCTGTGTGCACCCCCTAACGTACTGGTAGGGTATTCTGTTCTTATCTCTTGCTTGGAAGTGTTTTCAAATGCCTTGTTCTTAGTTCATGCTGTGAAAGGTCAGATGATGGTGCTAAGTGAATATTGGCAGTGCTGTCTGAGTTGTAATACTTTGTGTTAAAACCTGCCCAGCTGTGGCAGACCAAGAACACAGAAGACAATGATGATTATTGGCTTTGTATTTCAAAATGATTTTTTTTTTTTTTTTTTTTTTTGTCTTTAGAGGTGGAAGCTGAGCAAAATAACCAAAGGTCTACAAAGTGTCTCTGCTTATTTAAACAAGGGATTAAAGTGCCATGCCTTCTTTAATGACTCCAGTAGATTTAAGATTCATAATTATTGGTGTGGGACATGCGGCACTTTTTCCCTCCAGGTGCTGAGCATGTTACTATCAATCACCTCCGTCACCCACTGCCCCTGCAGCCAAAGGGAAAAAGGCCAGAACTGGGACATGGACTTTGTTCTCCCACTTACAGTGGGCCAGTACTGCTGCAGGTGAAAAGCATGTTTGATAACTAAGTTTGCAATAGTTAAGCATAGTAATGGGTTGTCTTATTTATAACTTCCCTTGAAGAATAACCTGAACTGAAAATATGCTTGTATAAGAAATAGACACTTATTGGTCATGCTGTTTTTCTGTTTTTCAAACAAATATTCTTGATGTTATCTTCTAAGTCAGTGGTCAAGAATCTTTCATTAAAAGAAGAAAAACCCCTTTATTTACATATTTCAGGATAATTCTCCATTTACCTGCCAAGTTCTTTCTTTACGGTTGGTATACTGTTTTCAGCAGTGAAAATGTTCATTGGTATGTAGTATTCTTCTGAGATCTCTGCAATGGGCAAAAGTGAAAGGGCTTCCAAGATTTTTGTTAGCTTATTTCAATGTAAACTTACCAAAGCCTAATTTATAGTTCATCGTATCAGTGAGATGTAGAAAGTCATTATAGTTCCTTTATTTCATTTTTCCATTTAAGGCAAATTTATCAGCTTTATTCCATCCCACAGAAATAAGGTTCTAAAAAGCCTGACTTTTGTGATGATTAAATTTTTTCTTACTGTTTTTATAATGGAGTAGCATTCATGTGTAGCGGCACTGGTCACATAGTCATGTGGTCAGTGCTGCTAATGATATTTATGGGTAACGTTGCTTTAAGCTGGAATGAAAATATTTTTAAAGGAGTTAACAATTTTAGTGTGATGGAAAGGGCAAAAGGGCATTAAGTGAAGTTGCACACTTCAGTGAGATGGCAAACTGCTCTCTGTAACCTGTATATGCTATCAAGTATTTCTTTCATTATAAATGCAGTGAGTCTTGGAAGAGCTAATTGTGTAGATGCAGTTTCAGCCATGCATTTTATAGTGCTTAGTACTCTATAAATGATAAAGGTAAGTGCTAATGTTCAGGATGGAGTCCTCGATTTCATCTGTCCAAACGAAAGGATATTCCTTCCCCAGGTAATTTGGTAAAATCTAGTTTATAATGCACATCCTAGAAATGCCTTTTAATAAAAACATGCCCTTGACAGTGTGAAAGCAGCCACAGAACATTAGATTGTTTCACCAACATCCCTAATGGCATATGCTTATCCATTAGTTCAAACAATCAGTTTTGCCTGCTGGTTCTGACTGTCGATGAAAACTGTAACTTGTAAGGCTTGTATTGAGAAGATACTGTCAATGTAAATCTTGGTTTTACCTCTTTAACTAAATTGAAGATAACTATAGCTGAGAGATGGGTTTTCACCTTTTATTGTGCATCATTTAACTCTGTGGAGGAGCTTTGTGGCTAGCTAAGATCATGTGTTATTCAGGAGCTAGTTTAGCAAAATACTTGTAAAACAGAATAATACTGTAAACATCCTAAGCAAGAGAAAGAGTCTCAGTGAGTACTGAGATTCTTGCAGGGTTTTAGTGGTTTTGTTTTTTCTTTTTAAACCAACATCATCAGATTAAGAGCCGCATTCCCCTAGCAGAATTATGAATCAACTAAGTTCTTTCTAGATGGTTTTCTGGAGTTGTTGCAGATACTGCTCTCTAACGCATGGTGATTTATGAGGTATTTATGAGCTATATTCAGGTACCCTGATTATCTGTATCTGAAAATCTCCATAATAAGATTGCAGAAATTTCGGTAAGCTTGTATATCCTGCATTAAAAAAAGTGACTGGCCATGATAAATTTCATGTAACCATGTTTATTCTTAAAATACAGCAAAATAGAAAACAAACCAGCAAATCCTGGAAGATGTGCGCGTTATTCCAATCTATCTATTGAAATGCTCTAGGTAACATCTCATAAGGGTGTACATTGATGCCTCTAAATCAACTCCTTCCTCTGTGGATGACAAGATGTGACAGTACCTTGAATCTGTAATAGCTCCTTTATATTTCTCTGGAAACAGTGTTTGAATATGTGTACAGTCTGTATCACCGGACTTGTAAGACAAATCTTGAATGTGAATTCTAGATTATTAAGTTATTTCCTGAGTGAACAATCAGCTCTGAGTGGCTGGACCTGTGCACTGAGGCAGAACGTTGTGTGGGCATCGAGGCTCTGCACAGCTGCTGGAGGGACCTGTAGCAGATTGGGGTACGGCACTGAAATCTTGAGCAGCAACCTTCCACTTTTTAACCCAGCCTACAAAGTGGATAGGGCAATACTTGGCAGGTTTACTGCAAGATTTAGGAAAGCAGCATGGGAGCTTTGGAGAAAGTGCACTGTACAAACACAAGAGTATTACCTACATTTGGTTTTAGTTACATTTTACTGAGCCTCTCTAGAGAGAGTCTTTTTTGGACGAACAAATATAATTTTTGAAATATGGAAGATAAAAATGGTCTAACTTTGCTTTTTAGGAATAAGGTTAATAAAAATGTGTATTTCTCTGTCCTCCTATTATGACCTACACAGGAGCTTCCATCATCTGTGTGGAATATAAAATACAGTTGATGGGAATTTAGGTATGTAGGTCCAATGCAGAGAAATGTTCTGTCTGTTCTTATTATTTTGTTATGTCCATATTTTTATCTAGGACAACAGTAATTTTATGGCAGATCAGAGCAAATGGCTTGAAGGAATTATCCTCATTTCTTTTCTTACTCTGTGATAAAGTAACCTTGGAAAGTTTCTTCTCAACAAAGCCACTTTTTTGAAAATGCCTTGTCTTTTTGGAAGTGCCCAAATATTGCTGATTACTGATAGTGGGACTTATTTGCCCCTTAATTGAAAGGGTTTGGAACCGATGCTTCCCCTCAGATGGTGAGTGCTCAGCAGATTGGAAAGTGAGATTGTTACAGTATCAAAACATTTTTTAAAAAATTGCTTGTTCCAGCTGTAGGGCAACTGCCAAATTTTCTGTCTTCAAAGACACAGGGACAGGTTCAGGTACCCTTACAGTGACTGACAGTTCCTTGTTCTTTAAAGCATTCCCTTGAATTAAAGCATTGTTTTCCTTTGAAGGAATGTTGCACAGCATGAACAAGAAGTATACATTATGATTTTATTACTATGTTAAATGGAGACGTGAATTATAAGCTTAATTATTTTCTAGATTTTTCAGATACGGTGCATTAATCTTAAAAGTATTTTGAATACCACATCTTGTCATTACAGCCTTTCAAGAAGCAAAGAACTTGACATGTAATCAAGTGAAATGTATCTGAAAGAATCAGAACTTAGTATTAGGAAGAAGATTTCAAAGGCATTTTGATATGTTTGTGGCAATGTCACATTTAAAGGTGACCTCTTATATCTTGCTGTCTCTTGTGTATGTCCGTTCAGAAATTGCTAGGCCTCATTTAATATATATTTAGAACCTTTTAGTGATGGCCAATAAGAAGTCATGGTTCCTAGAGTTAGCACTGATGATAGACTGATGATTTAGTCAGGCAACCTACTGTATTTTCTTTCTTTAAACTTTAGATATGCATTCCCACCTTTCTGGCTCTCTTCACTGGCATGAAGCTTAACATACCTTTCTTAATTTCTTAACTGCTGCTTGAATGTTTTAATAGTGTTCTTTTAAAGGTGACTTGTAAAAGCAAGGTGGAAAAATGGATTTGTGACCATTTTTTTGCTTCCTCATTATGTAAAAGCAAGGCAAGGGTAATTTGGGGGGGGGGTTAATTAAAAAGCAAGAATAAAACAAACAAACTGCTTTTTATAATATATAAATGAGCATCACTTTTTGTTTTCTGAAAGTCCAACAGAATGATATTCAGGAAAACCTAATCTACATTTTTGGTACCAAAATGGATGTGGTGCTGTGTTGAGACAATTCATATGTGCTAGCTATTTTCCTGTAAAATTCTACTGGAGACAGTCATTTTTACCATAGTGTGTCTAGGTGAGGTTGGCAACAAGCTGACATTTGTATATTCTTGGTCTTGCCTATGCTGCTCAGGTTAAACAAACAAACAAAAAAATCAACTGGTCATGTCCCTTGCCTTCACTTGAATTTTACATTTTTTTTAAAAGCAAGAAATCCGTATTTTTGATGGTGAAAATGTTATCTAAAATATCTAAGATAGGAAGTGGGTTTTATTTGGATTTTTTTTAAGTTTTAGTATTTTGAGTTTTTTTGTTAATGTGTGCTGAGTCAAAACACCTGATTTAAGCTATTGGCTGAAAAAATGGTTTATTCAAAATTTGATATCCTGTCCCTTCAGCTAAACATTGTTAAAGACCAGGTCCCATTTCCAAAATATTTCTTGTAAGTCCTCTTGGAAAGATGAAGTATTTCAGATACTCACAGGATTCTGGTATTTTGAAGAAATTTGAGCATTTCAGTGCTATTTTTGGATGTCAGCTGTGTTGGTTTGGGTGCACTACATCAATCTTGGGAGTGTGAGCCAGTGTGAGTACATCACTGCAGTACTAATTTTTTCAGGTTTTTCCTGAGCTTTATGAGGAGACTGAATGTAAGAGGCATTTAATTAAATTAAAGAGACAAAACCTAAGAAGCAATGCATTCTGTTGGACATAATAAAGAACAGCTTTAGCAAAATCATGAGATTCTTTTATCTGACATACATGCAGTAAGAATATTTTAACTTCATGTACAATCAGATACTTTGGTTAATATTCTCGTTGTTTACTAATAAGGCTTAAAAAAAATTAGTCACTGAAAGTACAGATTAAAACCTCTTCTTCTCCCTTCTTTTTACCGTCGTTCGATTTCTTCTCCACCCTGCCCCTTCTTTTTTTCTCCTCTTTCCTTCTCTTGCCTGCTGTCAGGAAAATCTGCCTTTCAAGGGACATTTCTGTACAGAGTGGCACCAGCAAAGATTGACAGCTACAGACGCTATAACAGTGAGTGTGTTTCAAAATCAACAAGCCATGTTAAAGATAGTTTTAGTCCTCAGTGCTTGTTTGACTTATCTACACTTGTAAAAGTGTGCCACTGCTACTCACTTATGGCTACCCTACATGCATATATCTGTCTGTAAGCTAAAGTCAGTTTGCTGCTGATGAACTGTCTATCCTTGATGCAATGAGAATGCACTCATTCCTTCTGTGCATGTATATGTTATATGTCCATATAATGTATGTTTGTGAGCCACAATAAACTGTGAATTACATCAGACGCTTAGGGCTCAGGTATGGAAATCAAGACCATTTGGTCCCATCATTTCTGCCACCTGAAACATGAAGACTGTTGATAACCACAGTGCTTTGAATTAGAGTTGTTCTGCTTAAAAATAAAATTTCTATTTTGTGATTGCTAAATCTGTAAAATATGCTTTGCTTTTCTTAAAGAACAAAGTGTGTGTTTGGTTTTTTATTTGCTGCATGTTCTTCTTTTGGCGTTTTGTCTTTGACAGCAATTACTCACAGAATTTTGGTTCATATGCTTTTCTGCAAGGGAAGTAGGTAAAAGATACAAAGCTACTTTCATTTCACATTAAGGTTTTTGCCTTCTGCATTCTGGAAACGTGGAACATATGCTGCTTTTCATATGYTTCTTCTACCATGTTAATGCAGAAGAAGAGAGGATGGTGATATCAGATGCAAGACAGAGGAAGCAAGATAGACAGAAATCTGTCTTTCCACCTGCTTCTTCGTCCAGAAATCTAGCAGAAAGAGATCCTACTGAGTTGCATTCTAACTTCAGATGGCTAAGTTCAGCCCTGCCCTGCAGTGAGCAGGATGCTATGCTAATCTTGGCATCTACTTTCCTCCCAGCCAGCTTTCTTCTTGGGATGTCCAAGCTGTGCTGCCCTTCTGCCTCCCTTCTACGTGGGGGGGGGGTTTGCTCTCCAGCCTCTGAGGACTTTTGGGTCCTGAATGTTCACAGCACAGGATGAGGTGTTGAAGTGGTAGTCTTATATTATGCTAACTTGCACTTACCCAGGTTTGGGTGAAGGAGTTGCTTTGTTTTGTGGGGTTTACTGGTTTGTTTGTATTTTTACAAAAGCTGAAGTTTCTTCTTTGTGGATCCATGCAGCTCTGAGTGTTTCTCTCCCCTACTTCTCAGCCACCGCTCCATGGTCTCCCTGCCCACAGGGATGCCTCTCCTTTCTGCAGCTGTTCTCTCTCCAGCTTCCAGCCAAGCTCTTGGTCTGGCTGGGTTAGACCATGTGGCTAGTCGTCTTCACATTTTCCCCCCTGCTTCTCACCTTATAGCCTTCAGGACTGCTTATGCACCACTTCAAGTGAATGCACTTAAAGTGCATGCTTCTTGCAGAGTTTTTAGACCATCATCTCCTTGGATCACCTCTGTTTTTAAGGATGCATCTACCTATCTGATGTGGATAATAAGGATTTACAAAATAAATCTCTCGGGTGTTTGACTTCTGCCTTCAAGATCTAGCTTCAAATCAGATGCAAGGTCTGCCTTTGAAGCCTTTGATTTAACAGCCTTAATCTTTCTGAGCAGTGTTGCCCTAACGTTACCTTTCAAAGCTTTTGGGAGACCTGCTCTCCATACTCTGCCCATTCTCCATTGAGAGTCAAGCAGCCTTTCCTCTTCTCTCCAGTTATAGAGGGTGAGCCTAAGAGAAGTCAGGAAGAATTCAGTCACCTTTCCAGTGGTGCTGGAGTTCTGCATTTAGTTTTCCTTGATGATCAATACTGGCCTGTGGTTATGCCATGTCGCACCAAGTAACTGTCATCAAGACTGATTTCACTGAGTGCATGGTTGCAGGGCTATCTACTGGTGCAACAGTATTCCTAATAGACCAGCTGCAAGAAGACAACTTAACCCACATTGGATTCTGTCTCACATCGCTCTGGGTAAACGCCCATCTAACCTTTGTTTTCAAAGTTGGCCAAAGATGTCTTGTCTTGTTTAATACTACCTCCCATGGCATTTGGTTGAGACCTGCGTGTTTTTTGATGCTACAAATGCATCTTCGCTTCTCTGTAAAACTGCATATAGGAAGGCCAGATGTCCAGCTACATTTCTGGCCTGTTTGTTGCTTATTGGGTTTGAACTGGGAACTGAAATGCTGAGAAAGGAATGGGTGATACACAAAACAAGATCATCTTGGGGGGCAGGTTAAACAAATGAGAACCAGCATTCTTACTGCTTTCCGAGATGCTATCTCCTAAACTAACACACAGAAAGGAGATTTCATTCTTCCTGTTGCATCTATTGGTAGCTCACTTCTTGCAGGCTAATTTTCTTTCCAAGCAGGCCTACTGAACGTCTGGCCAACTTGTTCCATTTCATATCCTATTTATGGTCCTTATTTTTAGGCAAATATCCATGTGCTTATGTCTCCAGTGAAAATCATTTGGAGACAATCTGCAGAATTGTTTTCACTTAGGGATGTCTGTTTAAAGCAACCCAGAGCTATCCTAATTTCAAGTTTCTGATTTCTTCATAAGTTAAGCTCAAAGGTCAGTTCATAGCTTTAGATTAATTATGCCCCAAAGGTGCGCTTTTTTCACCTGTATCACATTACATGAAGTGTTGCTCAACTTTTGAAGCAAGCTCAGAAGTTTTACTTTTCAAACATATGTGGAGTGTTAAAATGATAATTTTATTTTGAAAGCAATTTCACAATGGCTGTGTTTGAAAGGAATTTTCTCATGTAACCAAGGCCCAGAATTGCTAAATGTTGTTGAATTAGGATGCAGCTGCTTCTAGAGATACCTTTCACTGGAATATGCAAGATTTCTCCTGCATAAACACCCAACATTGTCTTCATATGCTGACATGGCTTTTTTGGTCATTAGATATGCTGGACTCCACTCAGCAGTAATTCTAACTCCTTTGGCCTTCTGCTCATTAACCTGCTGTCAGTAAATTCCTGCTGCTGCATATGCTGGGTGAAGAGGGACACACAACAACAAAAAATTACTCACATGTAATTTTGTTGATCACTGCCCTCTTTTCTGCCATCCTACAACCTTCCTGTTCCTCCACAGAAAATGCTTCTTGGATTTTTTTTTTTTTTTTTTTTACTGTTTTAGTTTCTCTTTCTTCCTTTGCTTTTTTCTCTTTGAAAATGCTACAGCTGAAGAATGGGGCATATACAATGCCTGCAAATGACAAATATTTGCCTCTCTTTCTTTATATCTGGATCCACAATGCTGTCAGTAATAGATATTAGATATAATGGAAGAAGATGAGACAGGATCGTTGAAACAGAAGTATTCGTGAGTAATTTTAATTTTGTGTTTTCTATTGCTCCAGCACGTGGTTTTTTTTCTTAATCCTTGAGCAACAATGGCTGGTCAGAGTTCAAAGAAATCAATATGATTAATATATTTATGACATTATTAACTCCAGTTAACGGTGTCTGAATGTGAGCAAAGTTAACAAGAAACCCAAATGTCAATCTTAACAATTCTGAAGAGAGGACAGTTAAGATTTTCTATTTCTCTTCAACTTCTAACTTGCTTACTGAGAAGAACATATAATAAATACACAGCTGCTACAATGAGAAATGATATCTGAGAAAGAACGATGCTAAAAAATGGGTGAGGGAAAATTTTCTCATTAAGAATAAGCATACTGTTGTCTAGAAGACAAACGTACAGATGGCAAGGGATGGGGTGGGGAAGAATTGTGTTGATTGGGGAGAAACACATGAAATCGTTTCAAAGATTTGGGCTCCCACTAGCAAGTGGGTTTCCATTAATCACACAAAAGACCATTTTTCTGTGACTGGCAGGGAAAGAATCCTTTTGCTTGTGGTTGCTTATAGGGTCTTTCCCATGCAATATGCAACGTATTCCTGTACTTGGTCGGAAGAAGGGAGATGAAAAAATAACTCAGAAATCAAGACGACGATGAGGCATAGCATGGTTGCAGAACTTCTGAATGAATGATTGTTTTTGTTCGCTCTTACAGTGCTTGGAGAAATGGCTGGGGCTGAGGTGAAGCCACCAGCTTCCATATTGATGGCTCCATGCTCATGCTGCAGAGGATGCTTGCACTGCACTGCCCTTAATGCATGCTGCTTTGTGGGGCAGGCCACTGCTGCCCTCTTCCCTGCATGATTTCTTGTGAAAGCATAAAAATCTTGGGGCTGTTTGTTATATGGCAAAAACCACTGTGCTAAGGAAAACTAATGTGCTAAAAGGAAATGACAAAGTGTTTAGATTACAAGGTTACATTTCTTCAAGGAATATAACCGAGAATAATAAATACTGACTAATATTGAGATAGTCTACATTAGCAATTTGTGTATATAATTCTTGGTTAAGAATTTGTTTTTTGAATGTATGAATTTATTAACCTTGAATTTCTGAAAGTTCAACACAGCTTTGTTCTAAACTAATATTTAAAATCAAACTGCCTTTTCTTTTCTTTTTAATGACACTACAGAATATTGTTGGGGATGGCATCAACAAAGCACAGGATTTTTACAGAGAGCAAGCTCGAGATCACCCCTGCTAGGCTGTGTTGTTTCTCTGCCGCTTTGCAAGGAAAAGGAAGGCAGGCACTTCCTCTCCCAACTTCTCCGGCAGTTACCATGCGCAGCTTCACCTTCTCTGTCATTCATATTGGTCACTCAGGTGCTCCACACCATCCTTCTTGAAATAGAAGGAAAGACCACATTTCCCCTTCCCTTCCATAAAAAGCAAAAATCCCAATAAGCTCCATTTACACAGTGCTTTATTCTGTTAAACACAGTTGACAGCATTTCTCTCTGGCTGCCAGGCCAAATCAGGCAATACTTTGCACTGTCCCAGGTGTGTGCCGCTGAATAGCTGACCTTTCCATCGCTTAGCAGAGCCAGCCTCATTGATGCTGAGAGTGTGTCCGGGCCAGTGCTGGCTCACACAGCATCAGCAGGGTCTCTCTTTTGCCCAGTGCCATAAAGCCTCTTTAGAGAGAAACAATCCTGAATAAACAACAAAAATTAAGATGGTAAATAATACCTTAAAATAGAAAGCTCTGTAAAACTTACAATGTGTTCCTTTTTTTTTACTGCCATGTTTTAACCTATTTAGCCTATTTAACCTCTTTTCCTGCTTTGAATGAAGTTAATTTTATCACAGCTGTTTATTTTTGCTTTAATTTACACAGCCCTTTATCATCCCTAAATATCTTTCTGTTTTAGAATCCTGGTCTGATGCCAGCACAGCTCTGGGGATGTTGTATATTGATGAATTAAATATGATGTTGTGGTCTCTTTTTAATCCCTGTTTGAGCTAATCTGTTTTGGTGCATTTCAGAATGTTGCTCTCAAAAGACCAGTAATAGCCATAGCAGGAGTGTGGTGTGTTTGAAATGTCTTAAGAAAACTAATATAGCCTATATATCCACAGAGGAAGAAAAGTGCAAAATTCCCCCAGACTTGGTTGTGAGAATTTAATCTTCATGAATCCTAAATTATCTTGTGTTTATAACGAGCATGAAGCAACAGCGAATCTTGGAGCTTTGAATGTTTTTAGGGAGCTTTATTTCAGTAGTTCCATATCTTGTCACAGGCAAAAGTTAGGAACAATTGACTCCTGGAAATTTTAACTTCTTGCTACTGATGCTGTCATTGCTCTGGCTTTAAGCAGCTTACTGTAAGAGCCACCTAACACTCAGATTTGATTCTGCCTTATGGTGCTACAGATGATTTGGCAACAATAAATTTAGGCAAAATATTAAAATTACTTTGCTTGTGAAGTGAGACCCCAAAAATACTTCTCTCTGAGAAATTATAAAGGTCTGGAAAGGTTTCACACTCTTAGGACTTGCATGATAGTAGACATGTTAGTAAACACTGAGTTGATGTTATATTCTTGGCTAGTTAGCTATCCAAATGCATTTTACTTTTCAGAGCTTCTAGAAAACTTGAATAAACAGAGAGGCCTGCCTAATATGGCTGTTATGCTGTCCTAGATATGTTTGAGGTATTTAGCAACTAACCTTAGAAGAAAAGAGAAAGATGTTTCTGAAGACAGTAGATTGCTGAGCTGCTAACCTTACCTTCTTCGTGCTTCGGTTCATTGCCTCACTACAGCTATTTCAGTCTGCGTGGGTGTATTGGTCATCAGGAGCAGATCACTGTGCCAGCTGAAACAATCTCCAGTTCTTCATGCCTGTTCAGCAGCCAGACCTCCCTGCTAACTCTAGCTCTTCTTGCAGAAAATTCCTTATTTAAAATTCATAGTCTGTCAGTCCAGGTTGCTCAGGTTCTTGCTTAGTTCCCTGCCATATCCATGGGCTGCATTTCTCTTTCAGGGAGACTGCCCACCCAGCTCTGTTCTCCTACTAAGCTGTTTGCAGTAGTGGTGAAAAAGGCCTTGAAAAGCTGAAGAATAAAAGGAGGGTGTTTGAGTCAGTGGGGAGATGGACATTTTCCATTTTGGGAGGAGGGATTACCTCAGCCATCCCTTCCCTATGTAGGCACAGCTAGGGAGGCACGTGTAGCCAGGCCAACTGCAGCTGCACTTGGCAGGATTGCTCCTCTCATAGAGGAGAAGAGGCAGGTAGGATTATAAAAGAACTGGTTTAAGTAGCTTCTTTTGCCCATCTCTTGAGGGGAGAGAAGTCAGATGGGATAGGATCGTAGAGTGAAGAGTCATTCTTGGGTTCCAGATATTTTTTAAGGGACTTGGATGGGGCCTGAATTGTGGAGGAAAAGCAAATAACTTCACCCTTTTAGAAGACAGTGCTCTTGGATCACTCTCTGAGCTCAGGTTTGCTCATCTCTCTGAATTGGAAGAAGGGGGGCAACCTATTAGAGAGAACATAGATAATAAAATCAGAGAGGCTTACATGTCTCACACGGAACTTGGGATACGATAAGGAAAGCTATATTACTTGGTTTTAGTCAAAATGTAGAATAGCACCCCATTTAGTCTCCACCATTGCCACTTTGTAGGATAAACTTCTCATCAGGACTGTATACTGAGACAAAGTTGTGCAGCAGCATTGAGAATGAAATGGCTCTTGGATTGTCATCAAGCACAGATGTGTGATGCAAGGGCAATCTGCTGTAAGCCTGAGGTAAGGCTTCTGATACAAGGTGTGATGTTTCATCATAGAAGAATGCTAATAAAAGATGAAGACTCCATAATGAAAAACAAGTGATGACCCAGAAACAAAAGCCTAGTTCTTACTGGAGTCCTTTGAGGTTTCTGAACTCTCTTTCATGCAGGCTTCAAAGATCTGGAAGTCCATGCAAGACCTGTTGCATAATTCCCATAATTACTTCCATATTTTATTTGCAGCCATTGGGAAAGATCCAGCTCTAGATTTATGTCGTCTTCTCCCACGATTAGTGATGGAGAAAACCTATTTTAATAATTATTTTAAGGATAGCTTTCCTATTCATTTCAGAGGGTGGCTAAGAGAGATGATGCCTCCTATCAGATGAAATTCAGTTACTTGTTGAGGGACATCTCAGCACTGCTTCTACCCTCCATTACAGAGTAATTCTAGGAGATTCTGGCAAGGATGAAAGGGGGAACCTTTGCCAGAGTATAATTTTCTTATCCTGGCTTGAAGAGGATCTTTTGTTTAGCAAAGAGAGGACAGTCACTGTGATTTGTATAGAGTTGTGGAGGCTTTATACTCAAATACTATTGATTGTAAGTTCTCTTTGAAGACAGAAGTAGTAAATAAAGTTTCTCTAGCCTCTCTCCTAGCCAGGGCCTAGTAATTGACATTTGGCGAAGCTAGAACAGTCCGGCTGGTAGAACTCACATCTTTTCTGTTGCTCCCCAAGACATAGCAAGGTATAGGAATGAGAGAAAGGCAGTAACGTTGCCTTACTGGCTGAAGAGATTTCTACCTCCCAGGTTTAATTGACCTAGCCCCATATCTGCGAATGCCTCTGTGTCATGGAATGGCTCCGCTACGGATATGTTCCTTCCCGCCACAGTGCAGAGCAGGGTGACAGTGAATGCTTGAAGTCACTGATTATTGCCTCCATGAGCTCTGGAAGGGAAGAAGTGCACACAATTTGCTTTCCTGCTGGCATGAAGACCACCATTCTAACTACTGCAATAAACCAGTGAAACCAGCTTTAAGTTTTTTCCCCCAGGCTCTTTTGGGGAAGGTAAAAAGGCCCAAGCAAAAAGATAAAGGTCCCAGCCTATTTAGGAAAAAAAAGAGTCATAGTACTTTTTTTTAGAATTCTTTTCAATTATTTTTTATTCCAATCTTGCACAGTTTATGGAACAATTAAATTGTGCAGTGCCACCTAAATTGAACACTCACAGGGTGAGAAATGTTATTCCTATTCAAGAGGCAGATATAGCAGCCACTCAGGAGGCCGGAGAGCCGAAGCATTTTGCAGAACTTTTTGTCTGCTTCTAATTGGGAGCTTTCTCTTATTCTGCATCCCTACTCCTTTCCTGTTTTGGGTACAGAGAATCTCAGGACAGAGCAGTGTATGATGATTTTTCTGGTTAACATTCTTGTTAAAAGTCCTGGCCTGACACACAGTTCCTGAATTCCTTTTCTTGCATCTCTTTGATGTTAAAAGTGATTTTAACAGGTGAGCCCCTGGCTTTCTTGATTGTGAAGCTGTGTCTATAGGCCTCAGGACATGGACCATTTCTGTGGTTAACTAGAAAAGCTTAAAGGAGCCCTTGATGAAGATTCTACATTTTACTGGATGATCATGTTTCTTCATAGTGAATTGCCAGTAAGACAGGAGGTCTCTCCTTAAACAAGTTAGCGTTCACCTAAATCACAGAAAGTTGTTGGATGGAGAATATCTAATCGGAATTTATCAGACCGTAGACAAATCTTTATCAATAGGACTTCTTGCATATTCTGCCCTCTTGAGCACTGTCATGACATATATATTTCTTTACCAGATAATTCACCTTCATAGGTTCCTACCCTTATGTTGCAGTTTCTCAGATGGGCTGTTGCAACCATTTGCAGGGCTGTGTTGTATGCCTGATCACTGAAATGATCCCACTTTAAAAAACAGACCAAAAAACCCAACAAAATCAAAAACTGTGTCCCAAATCCCAGAAAATCATTGTTTTCTGCCTTTGCTTTTAATGAGCCATCATGGACTGAACATCAAGAAAACGTATGTGGAACTCTACCTTGAATCTCTTCTTCCTTTTTCTGCTCTCCTTAAGAAGTTTCTCATCCTGTGGATTTTTGGTTTGTTAAAACCAAAACCATCATTTGAGTTGGGGAGGGGAAAGGAAAGGATATATTGTTAATACTAAAAATTTTATTTATAGGTGTTTTCATCAACTTCAGTGAAATATTATTTCTTTAGATATTGCCCTGTTCAGTTTTGTGAGTCTGTTCTATTTTAGGCTGGAAACGGTATTCAGATGCTCTCAGCTTAGGGTACTGTTTTATCCTATTCCTGCTGCTTATAAGTGGCAGAGAATTGTAGAAACTGAGGCATTATAAAGTTGTTATAAAGCTTCCCACATGCTCCACAACTTGCAGACCTTTTATGGGGATCTACTAGACTGCATCATTTTTATCCACACTTAGTGCTATTTCTTTCCTTTTGGCAGAAAGAGGTTACATGCTGGAGTATCCAAGGGAAGAAGGAAACAGTCATATATAATATTTACTTGATTTTGGGTGCCCTGATTTTAAGGATGATTCTTTCTTCTGTACTATGAAAATCCATTGCAGTTGATATGTGGATCTCCATATAAGAAAGATTAAGAAAATAAGAAAACTAGATCTTTTTCTTTCCTTTGACTCATAAGATCCACGTCTGTGGCACCATGAATGCTTCTGAGTAGAATGTGAGAATCTGGGTTCGTTGTCATTAGGTGGATTTAACCATGCTCTGTAGTAGCAGCAATTGCTGTGTTTTTTTCCTGGAATCAAAGTTAGCTCAATCTGTAATGTAAGAAGGAAGATTTGAATGATTCTGGAGGCTGTCTCAATTGGAGGAAACTTCAGTGGGACTTTTGCTGCCAGCGAGTATCGGGCCTGATTCTGCACCATTCTGTAAAGTGGCTAAAACATCACCATATTGGATTTGTGGCCTCTATTATTCAAAGAGCAGAAATTTTCAGATAAGTGTAGATAAATTTTCCTATTCACTGAAAGAAGTAATGCAAATCAGAATGTCAGTTTTGATTTATTATATTCCTAGAGGATGGTGTGCATGGGTGCTTTTCTTATGAGGCTGTCTGTGCTGCAGAGAGATTTAATTTTCAGCAGGGAACATATTATGCAGCTTATTTGATTGCAAATTTGTTTAAACAGCTTTCAGCTTTATATTTCTCAGTTAGGTAATGTAGCTTTAGATACTAATTGCATAATTGGCTTGATGTGAGTCATACAGATTTAAGGTACAGTATGCCTGGTCTGACTGCTTGTTAGCTTTAAGTGGCATTATACATTAGCTGCCCTAGAACTGAACTTAACTCTTTCATTTCTTGGATTCTCTTCTGAATAATCTTTTTCTAGGGATAGAGGATTTTCTTGGTACTTAAGTAATGGCTGCGTTCATGAATAAAGTTTTGATGCTGGAGTGTGCATGTTTTGTGGATTGGTGTAAGTTCTGGCTAGTACACCAATGTGATAAAATAAAGTGATCTTAAAAACTCTAGAATGAGTGCATGGCACAGAGAGCATCTTCTTTACCTGTTTTTCATGGTTTTGTTTTCCTTTACGGGATGGTGGGAGGGATCATCTTCCCTTCACAATCTGGTCTGAGATTATTGGGTTTAATTTAAGATTCTTTCTTTCGTCCCTCCATTTCACAGGCCTAAAAGATGCTACAGGCTCTGAGAGTGACGGAGGTGACTCTTGCAGCACAAAATCTGAAGGAGCCAATGGAGGCACAACAATCCAACCCAAAAAGATCAAGGGTGTTGGCTTTGGAGATATCTTCAAGGACAAACCTATAAAGCTACGACCAAGGTCAATAGAAGTTGACAATGATTTTCTCCCAGTAGATAAGGTATGTATCATTTCTTAATTCTCTCTTGGTGTTGGTTTAAATAAATTTTCTCCCTAAAGTTCTAAATTTGATCATTGGCAAGAACTTGGAGATTTATGGTCATTGTTTCCTACTCTTTCTGTGGACAAGACTTTGTTTTTTCTTTTGCCACACACCAGAAAGTGAATTCCAGTGAGGTTAGCTGCCTGCAAGAACTGTGACTTTGCTTAAAGATTTCTTCCTATGTTCATACCTCCATCTATTGGTTGGGCTTTTTTCTAAGTAAATATTAGTTTGGAGAAAAAGGCTTGAGAGGCTTTTTCAGTTTTGCAGTTACTCACATTACTGTAAAAAATAATAGTTATGTAAACTAAGAGGGGATTACAGTCACTGCGCCGTCAGCCTGCTGAAAAGGAAGCTTCAGAAAATACCTAAACACCTCAATTCAGTAGCAGGTTTGTTGATTTAAAAAGATGCTTTGAAAAATTACCCAGCTTTGTTTAAAGGGCTCTGTAAAAGGGAAAGCATATTTTATGTAATTTTATTCTATGTGACCTAAAAAGAAAGTTCTGAGATTAACACTCAGGGAAAAAAAATTTTGTTTTCTGACAGATTCAAATAAATCATCTTTTTAGAGAGCACTCTTTGTCTTCCAGCCTCCAAAACAATCTTTACATAAATTAGAAATAAAGAGACTAGAAAGCAAAATGTGATATTTCTAATGAACTGGAGGAGGGGAACTTTTTAAAAAAAAATAAATTGATCATTCTAGGGTATGTTCATTAGGGAAATGAACCAAAAAAATGCAGTGTTTCCTAATGCAGTTAACAACCAAAGAAGAACCTTGTCAAATCCTTCTCCTTTCCTTAAGCAAAGAATGAGATATCTATAGGGTTACTGATATTCTGAGATGTGGGGAACTGTGCTGGCAGACTGCACAGCCCAGGATCCTGCTGCAGACACAGTCACATGATACATTTGGCTCCAAGGTGATTTTAAGAAGTTCCTGGGCAGCTGTGGTTGTTCCCTGGTGCTGCAGCTTCTCACATTTTGAGTTGTGCTGTGCAGTTGTCTTTAGAACCAGGCGCTTCTGTGGTTAGATCTTCTGGGAGAGGCCCTCAAAACTTTTGGGTTTTAAGCTAGATCATTTCACTGACCTGATTTGTAGCACAGCCTCCTGCCCTACCACAAGTTATAATGGTACAGCAGAAAGGGAGATGCTGCTGAGATATGGTGGAAACTTCTTAACCTAGTTACACTGCAGGAGAAATGGTTAATATTTTACAGGTGACTGCAATTTGGATTCTGTATAAATAGGGTAGTGGAGAGCTGGGATAATCTGAGTAAAGGAAAAACCTAGATTATTTTACACCTGGACTATTGCTGGCTTCTTTAAAGCCTGCATAGTGCTCTGCTCACCTTCTCTTTCTGGGTGGCCTGATTACTAACTCATGCGCAGTGCTTGGGTAATGTATAGAAGCAGAAGCAGCTGAGCTGTGTTCAAATGGCACCTCATCAAAGCAGCCCATCTGGGAGCCAAGAGAGCAACAGCTGGCTCTGGCAGTGCTTGCTGATGAACTGCTCTCAAATCAGACTCAGGGAATGTGGTAGGGAGGCAATGAAGGCAGCTCTGTGGGGAGCTGTTGCAGCATCTTTCTGCAGCGTGGTTTATTTGTGACCCTGATGGTCTACCAGTGGTTAAGGTGGCTAAGGTGAGACTGGGCTTTATGAGGGTTTTGTGAGTACCAGCACATGAAATTGGTTAATGAAAGGTTGGGTTTTTTTTAACTTTTTTGGTGGTGTTTGTTTTTATAATTTGATGGCTGCCTGGGATCTTTTTCAAACAAGTCCCAGGTAAGGGAAATGTCTGTACAGGACTGATAGCAGTAAGATTTAAGTTTGTGCATGGCTTTACTTAAACCTTTTTCTTGAGTCAGACCATACAAAATCCTGCAAAACAAGAGATAAATTTTTAATTACTAATTTCCTGCTACTAGCTAGGTAAGGGGAATATATTTTATATGCTGTACATGAAGAGGATCACCTAAGATAAACGTCCTTATAGTTACATGCTAGCAGTATTTATGATTGCTGTGTAACATAAGCATTCATTTATAGGGCATTGACCAGAATTCCAGTGTTGCACAAAATTCAGTTCTCTTCGGTCTCATATAGGTAGATCAGAATTTACAAACGATAAGGCTCTTGTAATGCCACATGAAGGATTTCTTTTGTCTGCAGTTTACTGTAAGTGTAGCCATCTGTATGGTAGAGATTGTAAATGGGAACTGATTAAAATAAATTACCTATCCCTTGAACTCTGAAGTCCCTTGTTTTAAAGTGGAGTGGTCACAAAGAGCTTATTAAGTGGCCTTCATTCAGTGAAGGGAAATCTCACTCCACTTTATAATAATGAGAAATGTTACCTTCCTTTTTCCCCAAAGGGCAGATGATATTTGTGCAGCATAAGTTGGTAGGTTTGTTTCTCAGCCAAAAACTGAATTCAGGATTTCCAGAGTTCACAACCTACCCACAGACCTTCTTTCCTACGTCTTCAGATTTCTCTTAAAGTTGGCATGTGTAACGGAACATAACAGCTTCATCTTTGCAAGCAGAATGTATTATTTGTGTTTCAAGCATGTAGATAAGTTAAACCAATGTCTGTGCTGTCACTGCTTAATTTCCTGAGCGAGTCAGGATGGTTAATCTTTTAACACTGACACTCAAAGGCTTCTTCAATGCAGTCTTTGGCTACTCATAGCACAGATACATGATTCACTGACACAACATTAGGTTATGATTACAAAACATCAGCCTCCCCAAATACATTCCTCCTGGCTGGAAGAAATTCCTCCCTCATCACTGCAGTGCTCTTTGCCATTTAGTGCTGGCTGATAGAGAATTCTGTTTTATTTGTAGTTCCAAGAAAGGTCATACTTGGCTTGAGGGCTCTGCTTACTGGATCAAAAATGTTGTAACCTTATGATGCAGAGTGCCAAATCAGTACAATTTTTCTCTGTCAATTTAGTTTTTAAAGGGATCTTTGCCCTCGTAAGTATCCTGTTCTTTTACAAGAAGTAGCCTTAGTTTTTCAGTAACTCACAATTTTTTGAAGATGCCAAAATGATGTTTCACGCAATTTCTTCACATTTTATTTTCTTTCTGAAGTTTGGAGACCCTAAAACTCTTTTCTGTTGGCTCTTCTTGATTCTGTTATAGATGAAACATTTTATATACTTCTGTAATGATACAGTTATCTTTTTGATTTTACAAATTTCCTAACAACTACTGAATGTTCTAGGTATGAATAAATTATCATCAAGATTGTATAATGTGGGATTATTTATCACAAGATAATTCCCATGGAAAATGTCAGTCCTGTTTACAGAAGAATCAGCTTGGTCTCATTTTGTTGGCATTACTACTTTGTGGTTTAATGTGTTTTCTATTTTATGAATCATAATTTTACAGCATGTTTCATGCAAAGGTATTTTGCAAGGTTAAATGACCTGAGCATCACGGTGAGTTAAGAAGGCTTTCACACAAGGATCGGCAGGAGTTGGAGGGCAGAGAGGATTGCTGGCAGCTGGGCAGGAATAGATTCCCGTAGGCCCTCCTGTAAATCACCGCTCTGTTTGCTGTGCTCTGGGTGATAGTCTACTAATAACTATGCCAAATACTGTGATTCTTCTCTTTGAAGATGATCAATAAACTCCCTAACTAAAAGCAAAACCGAAGAATTGCGTGAAACCCCATTGGCTTCATTGGTGGGCAGAATCCATTGCTTTGCTGTTCTTTGTTTTAAGAATCACAAAGGAAGATTATCCTAGGGAAATTAATGATGTGGTTGTGGTCGCTTAATAAGAACAGTGCCATCAGAACTGTCCTTTTGTGTTTTAAAATAAAGGAGTTGAATACTTTTGCTTTGCAGTGCTTCTGGTTTTCTTTGGCTGTTTGTGTTGATCAGTCAGCCACTAGCTGTATTTGTTTCCTGGTGAACCAAGAATCAAATTCCTAAGGCTTGGCTCTGTCAGAGTTAAATTCCCATTTATGATAGGTGTAAGCAAGCTAACTGACTATACTACGTGTAGCTGAAGCCCTAGTTTGCTGATAGGTATGCATGTATTCATATTGCATCTCCTTAGAATATTTAGTGAAACCCTGTTGGAATAGCACAGATTTTGTGGTCAAAAAGAAACGCCTGTTTCACGTTTCCACCTTCTTCTTGTGCCACTTCAAGATACTTAAACAGGTGTTTATGCTTATTTCTTCTTTCATTTTGTAGTAGCTTATCTGAAACTTCTGTTCTGAGGTTTGGCTTCCTTCCAATATTATCTATATATACTTCCATTGTTCCAACAAACCAGCACTTTTTCCTTTCCCATACCTAAAAATAAACCTCTGAATGTATAAGATAATTAATTTTGACCAATACATTCCTTAGTCTGATTTACCTGTATGGGATTGATTAGTGAGTTGATGTTTCAGCTAAGAATGCTAAATGCCATTATAGCTGAATATAAAATAAAAAGTCCTTTTATATCTTTCTTTGAAAACTGCTTTCTTCAGAAGAGACTATGGAGAATATTTTTCACGTTTTCTATTTGAGAATATTATATTTCTATTTTTCTTCAGGCAAGAGGTTTCTTAAGACTTTTTCATGACTAGCTAGTGTTGGTGAATTCACAGAAAGAGCTAGATTTCATTAACGGACTTTACTGAGGTCCCATTAGTGCTTGCCAGAGCTTAACAAATTATTTTCAGCTGTCAATTTGGGGAATATTGCAGCCACCATAATGATTTAATATACAGGGGAAGGCTGTCATGGCTCTAGATCCACAAACTTGTAAGATCTAGCTAACTGGTGTTTAGGGATTCTTCCCACTGCAAGATACTAAATTCAGGCTGAAATAAATTTTAATTATATTTTATTTATATATTAAACATATTTGAGAGAGGAAAGTGGAGAAGAAATAATGGAAGTAGACACAACAGTTATAAGGGCTAGAAGCTCATGTCAGTTATTAAATCTGCCTGCCCTCTGCAGTAAGATAGAAATTTGTAAATGCGGAGACTGAGCACTTATAAGGCCCATGTATTTTGAGCCTGTGAGCTAGGGACACCAAACCTGCGATGACTGTATTTTGTTACCGTTCACATCTTTGCCTTGCCTGATCTGTTAATTCCTGCCTTGTTGCTTGCAGGAAATATTTTTTCCTTTAATTTTCAACTGTCGTTCAAAAAAAAAAATCGTTGAGAGATGCAATTTTGAGGTCTTCCTGGGCATCTCTGAAGTGGCTGGTGTTGCATCTGAGCTCTGCCAACACTGTCCGCCAACGGTGCGTGGCCAGAGCTAGCCGCACAGGCAGCGCAAGGCAGTCTGCACTTGCCTCCCTCTTGTACAGTGCTGTCCGACTTATTTTTCCCTTCAGATATCATTGTAGGTGCTTGCTCCCCTACCACAAAAAATGCTGAAGCTGGTGCTCAAAATACAAAGAGAATTAAAAAATGAATGTGAGCAAAAAACACCTGGCATTGAGTATAAGCACTGTTAAAAAGGCCTGCTGGGACAGAGAGCGTGCAGCATGAATAAATAGTGTGTGTGCGAATAGATAATGTGTGTAGCACTTTGTACATGAACGCAGAGGCTTCTGATGGTCATCTCTTCAGTGACAGCCACGAGCGATGGCAGCCGTCGTGGTGAGCATCGGCAGCATGCCAGACTGCACATTAGGAACAGGAGGGAGCGTGCGAGCGTGCAAGCACCGTTTGTGTTGGGCTTTGACATTGACATGTGCTGCAGTTGGGCATCACTGCCCTATAGCCATTTCTTCTAGTGCCTCCATGTGAGTCGAGCTCCTGGGGAAGACGGTCCCTGGTCCCCTGCTGTAGTTGTCAAGAGGGCAAAGCTGCCTTCTGGGGGGTGGCTGGTCCCCTGCTGATGTCACTTTTCATTTCTAGGGTTCGGTGAGCAAAAAACAGGTTTTCTTCCTTTACGCAAAAGTAGCACACATCTGCAAATGGTGACAGATGCTCGCAGAGCGCTGTGGGTGTTGTAAATAAATTCTTTAAAACATCGTTGCCCTTTCTGGAGTAAATAATTCACAACAATAAGAAGTAACCCGGTTTACGCAGGGCAGGTGAAATACGGCAAGCTCTTAAAATGAGGGACAGTTGAAAAGCAGCATGTCTCTTTTGGGGAGGCTTAATCAGAACAAGGCTTGGTACAAAGAAGGTAGAGCAGGAAATGGAAAATTAAGTTTAATAGAGGGGAACAAATTTGATAATTCCAACTGGCTATGAGTCCCTACTGAGTCACTGAACTGCGATACTTGAGTAAATAGTGTCTCCTGATCTCCTGGATACTTCCTGCTTTTCCATGCTTTCCCATTAGGTATCTCTGTTCTCACATTTTATCCCTTTGGGTTGTAATATGTTCAAGCTGCCTGAGCAGACTTGTCTAGGTATTGGTGACTTGGTTTAGCTTTTGCAGCAGTCTGCAACAGCAATTTTTTTTGGTGGAAAAAAAGTTAACCACACTATTTTATGCTGCTTATGACTTTTTTAGGCTTTTGTTTTTAATAAAGCAGCTATTGGACTCTGAATAAATGTAAGATAGTTGTTGTCTGTGCCACAACACTTTGCATGTACATCATTGGCTGTTACACAGAAAAGTTTTGTCTATGTGAAAGAAACACAAAACACATATGCTTGAAGACCATTTCCCACTTATGTTCCTGAACTACTTCAAAACCATGTGAAAATAGAAACAGAGTAGTGTAAGAAGTACTCCTAGTACTAGAAGTTACTCCTAAAAGTAACGTGGAGAATCTGATCTGTTGTCCTGGGGGAGAGCCCTGGGCTTCTGCCAGGACAAGGTCTCTCGGAGGAGTGCTGGGAGGGAATTCTCCCTAGTTTTCAGTAATGGTTTTGATTACGAAATGTTAGTATGCTTCAGTATGAAAAACAGGATGTGTAGGTTTAATAACACAAAACACCATGCTTTAATAGGTTAAAATGGAGCTCATTTCTGAGTTCCAGGGACATTTGATGGAACATAAACTGAGTTTCCAGAAAAAGATTTCTTACATGTTTCAACTGCAGTAGAGAAAATACTTTAGAAAGAAATAGTACTTGACATGCAAGATGACTTTTTTTGCTGTCTAATGAGCTTCAAGAGAACTGGCTCACAAATTAATACAAAATAATGTGTATAATAATAACAATAAAATCTACCTAGATAAAATCTAACTGACAAACTAGTATAAACAAGTTTAAATTAGTGTAATCAGGGCCTTTGGAATGAACAATTTTATAAACAATATCTTAGTGTTTCTAGCTAAAATGATTTTTTTTTCTTGCTCCACATTGATTTTGTCAGACTATGATTTTGAATTGCTTAGTTGTTAACCTTTTTAAACTTTGAAAAGCTTATAAAAATTTTAATGAGAAAATACTTAATATTCTTTGCACAAATGGTCTTTGAAAGTTAGAAGTGCAAATACCACTATGCAAAAAAATAAATAACCAGTCTGAGTTTTCAAATTACGTAAATAACTTTCATACTTGCTGAGGTATTAAAGAGATTTGTGAATGTAAACCAAATTGTGTAAGACGTGCAAGTTACCTTGAGTAGAATTTATAGACAGAAAAAGATGAGTATATTTAAAATAATTTGTGATTGGAAACTACAAATCTGCAGGAAGTAGGTTTGCGTCGGCCTTCAGGCTTTACCTCTGAATCATTCCTGAGCCTGTTCTGCAGCAGGCTGCAAGCCCAGGGAGTGTGCTGCAGGAGATGGTACCTTCACTGTGATCCATCAGCTGGCTCATTTCCTGTCTTTAAAATATCCTGATATTTTTTCTGGAAGTTCATACTTGCTTTGATAGTCCTACTCAGATCAGCTTTGATTTGCTTTTGATACAGGGCCCAAGGGGATCTCGGAGATCCTCTAATCCAAGCCATTCAATCAGTTTAGGACCAAGTAGGTATAAGCAATCCCCAAGAGATGTCTATTGGCTTGTTTTTAAAAAGCATTCAGTAAAGAAGACTGTGTACCCTCCCTATCTTCTAGTCTTTCACTACCATAACAGAAAGGATAGTCTAATGTCCCAGCTCAGCAAATTAGGCTTTTTCTTGTTCTTTTCTTTGTAGGAAGCAGATTGAACAATTAATTGCCCTCCCTTTTAAAACCTTCTACAGTAAAGTTTATCATGTCTTTCCTTACTATTGGTTTCTCAAAACTAGAGAACCATTTTTGCTTTTATCTTTTTAATGTATGAGTTAAATGTCTTTCTTCTTGTCTCAAAATTGTGTTGCCACCCCTGTGAGAATGTCTCCTTAGAAAATGGATTATGTGTGTAGAAGGAATGTGTTGCGTGTGCGTATGTATGTACATGGCGGACATGTTTGGGTGTAAATGCTTCAATACTTTTTTTTAAAGCTTACTGAATACTATTTAAGGTCAAATAGAAGTTAGAGTGTATAATATGTTGCGGTTTGCTTAAATATAAATATTTAATTTCCCCAAATTATCAGAGAAGCCCATGGTATGTTACCACCTGCTACCCCGCTGCCTTTTTTGAGTCTTTTTAAATTTAAATGGCTGTTTGTGAAGAGGAAGTGTTAGGAATTTATGAAATTTTCATGGAACACATCATCATCATAATGATGTTTCAGTTTTACCAGTTTCTTAATCATCTTCCTTTAAAAAACAAAAGGCCAAACAGAAGCCTAAATGACATGAAATTTCAACTTTTTTTTTGACTGACAAGACCAGCGCGCTCACCGTTTGCCCAAAGCTCATTTTCCGGCGGTGTTCTTTGCGCGACTTTTGGCCCAGGCCCTTTATAGAAGGCTGCCCCTCCTTGCTTAGCCTTAGCCTGCCTTTCCTAGCTGTCATTTTCCCGAAGCCGGGGGGACCCGGTCTGCTCGGCGACAGAGGGGAAGCGGCGAACCTGCCCTGAGCAGGGCTCGGCAGAGCTCCAGGCTTCCTGCAAAATAAACAACCGGCCCCTTTGTTTGCCTGGGCTGGCCCAAAGCGTGACTCAGTGTTAGGGCTGGGCTCGCGGCCTCGCTGAGCTGAGCTCCGGCAAGGAAGGGGCAGGGCTCCCCTGCCACTCTTGGACCTTCTCAGCTGCTGCAAGGCATATTGGCTTCACAATGGGAGAGGAGGTATTTCTTTTAAAATTATATTTTTTTTTCCTTGTGACTGTGTAAAATTGTGTTATAATAGATATTCTGCGGAGCGCAGGGTTTGATTGCAGGGTTCTGCTCTACAGTTTGTCAATGCTGTGTACATAAAAAGAAAAGAAAAAGAGCCCTGGGATGCTGAAGTCCATTTCTGCTATAGAGGAACATACTAAAATAGGAGATTACTTTGTGTGAAGACACATTCTATCCTGGAACTGTTTAGCTTAAGTTTCTTTTTCCCTTCGGACTGTTTGGCCATTAAACTTGCACAGATGTGTTTAATTTCTATATGATTTTGTTTCAATTCTCTTACTATAAAGAATAATGTAACTTTGCAGTTAAGCAGGAATAGTTACACAGTCTCTAGGATGTGTTGCTCTTTCAAATTTTTGCTTACCAAACAAGTCACCCCCTGTTTTTTGGTTGTTTTTTTTTTTTTCCAAAATGATCTAATAGAACTACAGTTCTTCTTTTGTCAGGAAAAAAAAAAAAAAAAGAGCTTTACTAATTCCTGTTCTGTGTGAGGTGACATCTGGAGTTTTTTGTATGAATAAGGAAAACCGATATGAATAGCTTTGTAGAAAATCTTACTCACTTGGATAATAAAATCTAGATGGCAATTGTCCTTTCCTTCAGAAAACAGCAAGGAAAACAGGAGTAAACTGATTCTTACGAATTTTTATAGAAAGCTGAATGGAGAGATGCCAAGTAAACTGTTTAATTATTTGCAGATACTTTGGGGACTATTGGTAGTAAAAAGTAAATTTCTCTAAACATCTGCTTTTAAAAGCTGAAGTCAGTAAACTGCGTGCAAAATATGAAATGAAGCTACAAGTTTTTGTTTTCGAGATGTCGTTTCTCTTGTATTGTGCCATGTGTCTTTTTTCTGCCTTAAAAAAAGAAAAGGAAGGAGGAGCAAAAGAGTGCGAAAGGATCATAGAATAGCCAGACATGCTGTGGGATAAGAAGTCTGTAGGCCAATTTCTAAAATGCCTTTTTTAACTCCCTGTTGCTAGACTTTGTATATTAAGCCAATTGTATTTTACATTTATAAAAACAGTTCTTAAATGCTATGAATACAAGCTTGCATTATTAAAGTTAGTTGACCAAGTGCTTCATAAAAACCTGCCAATAAAAATCAAGGGGGAGAAAGAGGACTCTCCTCCTGGGGAGGAGGTCCTGGTCCAGCAGTGGCTTGTGGCCAAGCGCAGGCTGCCGTAGCCTGGTTTGTGCTGGGTGCTGGGCTATTTGATGTGCACTGGCCACCCAGCTAGCTGCAGAGCTCCGCGTGTGCAGCCGGCAGTGTCTTCTGCAGCAGTCTCCGTACCTAAAGCACTTGCTGAAGAGCAAAGCTGAAAACCCATGATATTAGTCATTTTCCATTTGTGTTTCCAGTTTCTATGTTTCTTTCAAAGGAAAATAGATTGAATTCCCGTCAGCTGAAAGAGCTGAAAGTATGCCGATGCTAATACATTCTGCTTTGTCAATTGTTGCACTGTAATTTTCTCTGTGAGAGTTTGAAATAAAAATAGCTCCCTGTTTAGCCCCAGTAACTTCTGTCCTGATTTCAGTGACGCAAGGTGGAAAAAAACCCCTAAAAATGGAAATAAAAGATATTTTGAGGAGAAAAGAGGAACTGTAATGCCAAAAAAGGGAGAAATGCTTGCTGTCGCCATTAAGTCCAGGACTATCTGCATGGCAGTATAGACTTGTGGGGATTTTTTTGTTTGTTTAATCATTTAACTTGAAAAATATAATTGAACAGCTGCTTGGGAGTTTGTTGTCAGCATTATAACCTTCACAAAAGAACAAAGTATTGTTGTTGCTGCTTTAAAAAGGAAGATTTTTTGAGGTTTCTATCTTCCTTTTTTCACTAACTGTAACTCTTCCATAAGCATAAAAAGTAAGGAACGCAATAAAAAAAAGAGATAAGCATAGTGAATGCCTACCAGACATAGTATTGGTTAACAATGTGGCATTTTGTAAAGAGGAAACCTGAATTTATTCCTGCTTCATTCCTGTGTGAACTCGGAAAAATATTTTTTGAACCTCACTTTCGTCATATTTCAAATGGGAGTAACCAAATACTTACAGCAACTTAATTTATTTTGTAATTCTATTTGCAGCTTGTATTTGAAAACTATGATGCATATACAAAGCAATGCTATTTTTATTCTGTTGCAATGAAGTATTAGTTTCAGTGGCAATTCCTTACTTCCCTTTCCGTCACTCTTTTATTTGGATCTTATAGCTAAAGCGTTAAAGCCTCCAGATACCCAGTACAGTCTGCCTCTRATTTGTGCTTAGTCTCTTTATGTGCATAACAATAATGTTGTCTAATCTTTCCTTGTTACAATATATGTGATATGGTATAATCGGTGTCAATAATCTAATCTATTACTATTTTGGGGGTGTTTAGTAATTTACCAGTAAACCTAGCTTATCTGGCTTCACCACTGTGGTGGCTTCCCAGAGCTAACCGCTGCAAAGTTTTGGACTACAAAAGCTGTTAAAAGCAGTAAGGTTTTGCATTCCTACAAACAGTTGTTGATACGCTTGTTCCTTTGTTGGGTATGAGTACATATAAATGTATAGTTGTTGGGGGTTTTGTTTGTTTGATTGGTTTTTTTTGTTGTAAATAGTAGAAGTGGCTCTGCAGTACAAATTCGCCTGCTCATCTGTATGCTCTCAACAGGAACTGCCCTACCTTGAGATGAATCCTCTGCAGTTTCTTCTGGACTCTTCTAAGCCTACCCCCAATTTGAAAAACTACTTTTTCTTCTACTTCCAGGCCTGTCTCATTTTCTTCCCCTTCATCGTAGCTTCCTCCTGCATAGGATTACTGCTAGCAGGGTGCCTGTGTTCCTAGGAAATGTGTTTGTCTCTGTGTCTTTGCTAGACGAACTCCTAAGCCAGATTTCAAGTTTACCTGCTGGTTAAGTCTTTGGGGTCATTCTCAGACCCTGGAGCATATGATTTGGCTGGAAAGCAGCTTTCATCAGCTCTTTCAAAAAGTTCATTTTCATCACTGACTCCACAGTGAGCTCGGGCACGGGGACAGTCTCCAGAAGAGAAATCTCTCTTGGAAGGACTGCCTTCCCCTTTAAGGCTATGTGAAGATTTCTGAAGTGCAAGTAATATAGCTAGGAAGATATTATCTTTGTACTAAAAAGCATCTTTTAGCAGATATAAGTAGGCCATGAAAAACTTGCTGTATTTAAGAAGAAGAAGAAACGTTCCCTGGTTTTTGCTCTTCCAGATTTTGAGACATGTAAAAGCAGCTGAACAGCTGTCTTTACCATTGCAAAAGTAAGTGTAGATCCCTGTAGCAGTTGTAAGGTTCATAAATTTTGGAAAAGAGCAGGTTATGTAAAAGCATTTTCTATGCCAGATGGTACAAACTGGATCTTCCTAGTTATCAACTACAATCTAGACAGGCATGGTTCTCCTGGGAGAGCAGAAACGAATTGCATTCACTAAGTGCAGACTCACTAAAGGATTCTTCCCAGAGGAGACAAATTAATTGTGAATTGCAACCTGCAAATAGTAAAAATCTTGGCAAGGGGTACAGAAGGACATGGTCCTTTTCATCTGTGTGAACCACAGTCAGTAAAAGGGGAAAATGAAAAATAAATAAAGCAGGGAAGAGAGGAGATTTGTGTGCTGCAAAAATATTTACTTTCTTTAAAGAAACATCCTCTACCATAGCAAATCTGCAGCCTAGCAATAAAAGCAAACTTGTTCCTATATCTCATTTCAATATGCATGCTTTCCATGCTTTGAGATGAGGCAATTGGGAGCATAATGTGTGTTTCATTCCTTGTTTGCTTTTTTTTTTTTTCTTTTTCCATTTGCTAAGCATTTTTACTCATCAGGGATTCTAATATGTCTTGCTCCATTTGTTTCAGCAAAATCTGCCTAATCCAAACTCTTATGACCACATTCTCACTTGGATACAATAAACCATTAACATTTGGGAAGACAGATTCTTAGTTCATTAGCAGTTTATAACTGACAACCTAATGGCATCAAATGTCAGGATTCCAAATTTTACAGAAATATGAATATTAGAAAGTGTAGGAGGTAAGATGTATAGGTTTTTCTCCTGTTCAACACATCAAGTATGTCAGTAGAAAAAAACCTTTCTCACTCCTGACCCCCTCTCCCAATAATTTGAAATATTAAGAAATTGTCAAAATAGCAAATTATAACAGCTTTAGACTCTGAAGTCATCTGCTGGTAGAAGAGGTATACTGTAGAGAATAATGATGTAACAGCAAGATGTGTCCTGTCCTGCTCTCCAAGCTACCCAGAGTTTTAATGAAAATCACATTTCATTGTTCGTTGTTCATTCAAGCTTTTGTTCCTGCCCACATTTCTGTCTAAGAAGTTAAAGCAGAAATTTTGCATCACATATTTTAACTACTTATTTTTTTTGAACATAGTTGAAATAACACACGTTTCTCTGGAGACTTGCACAATGCTAATGAAGATACTTCTCATCTGTGGTTTGTAGACTGCTGGTGGTCTGCTGAACACCTGGTTGTTTTAGTGCATGGAGAGCTGGATGGGACATTTGGTGCTGGCTCAGGTCATTTCTGATGCAGCTCAACAGCTGGAAACAAGAACTAAAGTAATTTTCCGTTTAAGCAGTTCTGAAGTCGCTGAAGGGATGTTTTGTAATTGCAAATGGGAGATTAGGAGTCTGTGAAACAATCTCTGTTATTATATGGCTTCCACACTATGAAGGTTTGAGACTCTTCTTTTAATGCAAAAGTATAAGTTACATGAATGTGGAGGATATAAACGGTTACACCTCAGCATAAGCATGAGTATCATCACTGGTAGAGCAGAGTGTATTCACACACTGAAACACCGAATAGAGTTAGTTATTCATTACTGGTTTAACTCTGTGGAGGAATTAAACTAAAGTCTTCATATGCACAATATTGGTCCAAGTTTGATATCTCAAATCTACAGCACTTTCTCAGAGAAACTCGGAGGCAGTTAAAGAGATTCTTTTTCAGAGTACTCGACAAAGTCTCATTAGTTCAGAGGATTGGTGGCTTGTTATGAGCACTTCATTTACAATGTTGTTTTATACATAGTCCACCCTTCAGGTTAGAAGAAATTCAAGATGTCTAAAAAGGAAACATGATTGTATATTACTGTCATGTGGATTTGTCTTTTTCATTACAGTAGCTAATTTTTAATACAGTATTTGCTTTTTAAAAATCTTTTAGATTTATAGTGGGCTTTTGGACTACTTCTGAGGGAACCACCAAAGGTGGCCAGGGAAAGCAAATTTAGATAATGCCATAAAGCGGTCCTTAGCTCTGAAGTTTCTCCAGTGCAAATTTTCTTAGTGGTCCACAAATCAGAGGAGACTGAAAAATTAGTAAGCTAACCTGGAAGAGTTTGTTGCTTTATAATTTTGAAAAATTTTCTAATTATTTTCTCCATTTATATTTGTTTCATTTTGTCTTTAACTGAAAAACTTAAAGTTTATTTGATAACTTTTGGGGAGAGAGAGGAGTTGGAGTAATCCTTTGTAGTTTCCTCTGTGCTGTCACTTTGCTTTTATGTCACCTTGCTTTATTTAGATTTACCTTCTTAAGGGTACTATATTTAATATTTCCATTTCATATGTTCAAAGACAAGTCTTCCAGGAAATGAGAAGATCCGGAGACATCTGTAGCTCGGATCAGCAGTGTGCCTGGGCTGGTATTCTGCCTCCAACCATGCTCAGTACTGGACACCTAGGGAAGAGTATGGGGACAGGGTAAACATGCAGAGAAACTTCTGCAGTGAGTGCTAACAACCTCTGGTGATTTTTAACGTGGGGACTTTATGAGCTAAGTGGTTGCTTGGTGTTTAATAACCCTAATGGATTTTTTTTCTCGGCAGTTCAGGTAGTCACTTGTTGATTGCCCATAAAATTTTTCCATCTGTAAGTTCCTGTGAAAGAGCATTTCACTCGGCTTAATCACAGGTTTGCGTGAAGGAGTGCCTCCCTTTGTTTATTTTGAATGTGACGCCTGCTAATTTCATTGATAACCCTTAATTTTTATTACTGGCGGAGATAATTAGCGAGTCCTCCCTAACCACCTTCTCAATGCCCCTCCTGTTTTTTACAGACCTCTGCTAAATCTGCACTTCCACCTTTTTTCCAGGATGAGGAATCTGTCCCATATGTTTGATCATCCTCAGTGACTTTCTCTCTTTTCCAGTTCCTGTAGAAACTGGGTAGGTTATGTGTGAGGTGGGGAAAGGAGATGAGTTGCACGCAGTGTTCTAGGTTTTGGACTTACGGATGGATTAATACAGTGCTTTGATAGCACTTTCTGATGTTCTTTGTTCTTTTCCAAAGTGTTAACAGCTATTTGTTCAAAGCCCATCATTTCTGTCTAAAGTTAGGGGAGGTTCCTCCAAATGTCTGACTTTATGCTTACCTGAATTATATTTCTGTTCTTTGTCTTTTCTGGTTCATCTGTGAATATGCGGAAAACAAAAGCCTCATTCCAGATCCCTGAGGGACTTCTCAATTCAAAAACCTAGTAACAAAATTCTGCCTTTTGTTTCCTGTCTTTTAATCAGTTACTTATCCAAGTTAAACAATCTTAAAAAGGACAAAGAGTAGACTCTTTTTATCTACCTCTCAGTCTTAGTTTTTGGTGTACATTCAAGTCACAATTTCAATCATTTTCAGGAGCCAGGAGGACCAACAACTTTATTTGTTTTTATGAAAATTGTTTTAATGAAATGTAGTGTAAATTGGGCACGCAAAGTAGAAAAGGTCTTGTTGGGCTTCCCTGTGGACAGCATTGTATTGCTGTAGCACCAGTGTTTATTGATCAGATAAGAGCTGTGTGCTGTCCTGGTTGTTAATATGTATGGACTACATGCTTAATGTATTTAAAAATAGTGTTTATCATGGGATTCTGTTGACAGAATTTAGAGGTCTACTGTGTTGATAGTCCTTAAGGCTCCCTTTGCAGTATATAAAGAAATAGGTGCTATTTGGGCTAAGAGGATCATGTCCTAAGAAGAAATCCAGGTGACTTGCATCCTATAGGGCCGTTTACCTCCAGGGATAAAAGGGAAGCCTGCTGTACCTGGCCTGTGTGTACACATCTGTTTCGTAGATGATGTTTAAGTGAGATGAGCCCCACTGTGGATAACTAGTTGTGAATAAACAACGTACAATAACTTAACATCTCAGAATAACCGGATCACATGTATTTATAACGCAACAGGAGCAGAGATCTGTGTGAAACCCTGACTTTTGAGACTTCCTAGCTTTTGAATGCCTGTTAGAAATCATATTAAATGATCATTAAAATAAGATATAACTGTGAATAACATATTAAGTAGATACAATTTAATACAAGATTAACACAGTAATACAAGATCAATTTAATTACAGCATGTAGGGCTTTCTCCTTAAAACAAAACAAAACAAAAACCTCCCCAGAATATCTACCAGAGAACTGCTTGCTCTGATCTTTGTTTCTCTGTCATTCTCTCTTTTTTTTTTTTTAATGACTCTTTACTGAAAAAAATAGGCATTTAATTACTGTTGTCAAATAAAATATGAAGAAGTAAACTCAGAACCATTAAGGAACATGGACATAGATCAATTCAGTCATCCTGGCCCTTTTTTCTCCCTTTCCTTTCTGCTGAATATAATCCTTTACAGTGATACGTCAAAGGAGTACAGACTTGTCATTTTGTCTTTATTTTGCCATGAACATTCAGGACCACATAAATCATTCCTTGTCTATCCTGATAAGAGATTTTAAGTCTTCTTTGTACTTGATTTCCAAATACTTTTTGACATAATTAAGTAAAACACCAGTAACTCTTCTCCTTAAATATTTCAGGAGTTAAAGTTATTTTGAAAAATAATATTGTTTTCAATCAAAGCAAATGTGACTATTCCTTAAGTGTTCAGAGCATTGGTTCTTCGGCTTGATTCGGTTTAAGCAGTTTAACTGGTGAGAAGAGGCAGTTTTGCTTTTCTCTTTTCAGGTGAAAAAAAGAAGTATACCAGAAGAATGAGCGTCTGAGATGAATCAGAAAACAAAGAAAAATCATGCTTTGTTCTAAAATATCCCTTATTTGGGGACCTCTGTGCTGTTTCTTTGGTTTGCTTGCTTTCCTGCTTGCTTATCTGCTTGAACTGCGGTGTCATGATGTCAGCGTATCACACACATGGCAATTTTAAGAGGCTCTGACGTTCAGTACTCTCTTTCTAGGGCACCAAGTGAATTGAATGCAGTGTAATATAATCACAACCTGTTTACCACTCTCTGAAATGAAAATTAGAGTGTTGTAGTAGGAGGTAGACTAAGCTGCTATTTTTGTGTGCATTTCTTTCTTTTGCATTCAAGAAATGAACTCCGTATTTGAGAAAAATGTATTCATTTCTCTGTGAACACCAGAGGACACTTTTTTCCCCCAGATACCTTTAGTTTTTTGCATCTGTATCCTAATTCCAAAAACCTTTAATAATAGAGCAGGATAAATATATATATACTGACTGACTTCTTGAATGTTGCTTTCCTCTAAAATAGTGCTGGAAGTAGGCAGTCCCCAGAAGGGGTTGACATTCATGCACAGTTATGGGGCCTCTACCTCCTCGCTGTTGACTATTGACTTCAGCTAACTTGTCTGCTTTGTCCAAAACTATTAATTGTGGCAAGAGGCATGCTGCCCGCTGAAATTACATAAGTTTCCAAGGAGATTTGATGGGATGAAGGCTTTGCTTTTTGCTTCGGTAAGGCCTGGATTTTATTTGGAGGGACATCTTTTATTTAGAGGTGTATTGACTTTCTCCAGGCAAAGAAGAACTAAGGAGCCAGTGGTTCATATGCCTGTCACAGTACCTAAATACAGGGTTTTACAACCTTGCTGTAGAAGGGTAAAACCTTTCACAAGTAAAACCTTTTTGGAAATAAATCTTTTTCTTTTTTTTATTTCATAACACAGATACACTTGAGATAGGTAAGTAGAGCCGTGTTTTTGTCCATCTCCTGAACTGATGTAGTATGGACCTGATTTGGAAAAAATGTAGTTAAGTCTGCTGGAGTATGTGCAGAATGTGAAAATAAACTATTTTTAGATTGTCCAGTAGAAGGTAATATAGCTTGACTGGAAGAAACTATAATATAAAATTTAAAAATATTTTGCTCGGTTTGCTTTCTGCATTCTGTGAAATATTTGCCAAGCCTCCTGCTAATAAACTTCTTCAGATGTATGCCATGTTGTATCCTGTGGTCAGGGCGCCCATTCTTTATGAAAGTATCATCTGGTATGTATAGCTGTGTACCTGAGTGTCATTTACACTTCACCTTCTGAATGATATAAAGGTCAGCACCATTGCATCCTTTCTTTAGATTGTCCTGACCATGGGCAACATGTAGTTTGCTGGCCCCACGGCTGTATTAAAATGCACCCTGAGATGCTCACCATGCTTTCACGATGAGCTTAAGCTGGCATAAATGAGCCTGGCAACTAAAAGTTGCACCTTACCCCTCCGACCATAAATTTTCCCGCCTCTGTTCTGACCCCGGTGTTTGTGCAACTGTTTAGTGAAGCAGGTCAGCATTAAAACTCTTGTTCTTTTTTCCCCACTCTGCATTAGTTTTACCTTGGACCAGTTCCCTGCTTGCCCTGCAGACGTGCTAACGCCAGGGCGGAGGGAGGAATCGGCAGCCCGGGGTGGTCCCTGGGGCTAGACTGCCTTCTCCTGGGTTGTTCTCTCCCTCTTGCTCACGGGTATTATGAGCTACGTTGCATCCTGTCTCGCCGTTCGTAGTCAGAGTAAACTAGGAAGAGGAGAGTAAAAAGGATTTTGCTTGCCTGTGCTTGTGACAGTCTGGTTGTAATTGAGGACTTGATGAGCACTTGCTTCCTGTCCCATTCATTCACCTAAGCTAATTTTAAGGAAATTACCCTGCGTCATGACTGGAATTTCCTCATACACGATGTCAATAGAAATGCGTGCAGGTTGGGCAACTAGGGATCTCTGTGCTAGCCGTGCGTACATTGGGTGGATTATGCCTATCTAGTTGGTATTTAAAAAAGAATAATAATCACAGGTCAGGAGCATCTACAATGGTATTTCTACCAAAGCAGAGCTGAGCAGTAGCCTGGACAGAGGTACAGAAGAAGCTATTTAGGTGAATGGGCAGTCAAACATGCAGGCAGGTGCTTAATCCCACTTTCTTTAAAGAATTTTTATTTACTCTCTACAATGTTCTTAAAATTCCCATCCCCCTCTTTGAAGTGCTGTGTGGTGACCCTCTGGGAAAACTGTTAACTCTGTCCTTTTAGGAAACCCCAGGAGAGTAACACTTGGTCAGACTGTCACAGAAGGTACTTCATGTGGAGCACAGTGTTGGTATCGTGGGAAAAACTGAGATCCTGGACATTTTTCTTATTTCACACGTCTCTGTCAGAGTAAGAACATTTTGACATCTGAAAGCCTTTGGGGTTTTTGTAAATAGGTTCTTTCAATTTTTTTGAACTTAAGGTAGTCCAGGTAGCATAGATAAAAGACTTGATAATGTCCCTTAAGTACTTGAAGCATGTTAGCAAAAGTAAATTAATTTGGCTCCCCCTTCAAAATATCAGCATTAGACATAGCCAGGGAGAGGCTTGTTTATGCTTCTGTTCATCTGTAGCTGGAAGAAGCTAGCGACGATTTCTGCTTCTTTATGAAAAAATGCTCTCGGTTACAAAAATTGAGTATCAGAAATGTATTAAAGAATAAAGCTTTTGTGTTCTCTTACCAATAGTAGCCTTGGATTGTACTTAAAGCTGTATTTAAAAGAAATTCTGTGCATGTAAACAAAGTTCAAAAATAGTAGTTGAATGTTGAAAGGAAGTGTCGTGGTCAAAGAAACGCTGTATTTTTTTCCCCTTACCTAGTCACGAAGGTATTTTGAAATTCTAAAAGTTCTCAAGATGCATCACTATCTTCTCTTCCTCTATGTCATCAGTGCATTTAATTATATTTTCACTGTTCAAGTTGACAAATAATGATATGCCTAGAAGAATAAAAAGGTTAGCGTTTCCAGCTCACACAGCCTTTTTTTATGAATCCTTCGATGTCTGGTGTCTTCCTTAAGAATATCTTTATGGAGTTATATTCTCAAATAGCAATTACAAAATATTTCATCTAGAATAAATACTTCAATACACTTTCCAAAGTAAATCCTGATGCTGAGTAAATCCTTTTTTCCTTATTCCTGAGTAAACAAACTGATGCTTGGAGAAGCTTATATTTATTAAAGGAAAGTGAAAGGAAAAATTTGTTCCTTTAGTGCAAAGAAGTATAACAATCTTCTTTCTTGACCTAGTTAGTTCACAAGTGACAATTTAATTTGAATTTCCAAATCAGATGTTCTAGAGATGCAGGAACCGAATGACAAAAGTAAACAGGCAAGTCAGTGTTCAACCACAACAACAAACCCTTAAATATAATTAAACAATATCCTGAAGAAGCAAACTTGAGCACAGGTGTACTTTTTCTCCTCTGATCAAGGTTGAATTGTTGTAGGGGAGGTCAGTAGTGCCCTCAAGTGAGAAGAACTCATTTGTAGATTGCCCATTACATGCTCTGCTTCTCTTGTGTTAATTCTGTGTTGTCACAGGGATTGCAGTTGAGCCAAAATACATAATTGAAGGGAAATGAGACTGTTTTGATTATACTATGACCTCATCCAAGAGACTCTGTGTGCCACCTCTACTGTTTTTGTAATCACTGTTAATTCAGTATCACAGGAAGCTGGTCTGCAGAGATAGGGATTTCCAGTGTACCAAAGTGCCATCAAGACCTCTTCTGTTAACAGAACTTGTTATTTAATGCTAGACTGTCTTTTCATTGGCTTCRTAAAACCAGTCATTAAGACTGGCAGGTTGCTGCTGAATCCTTCTCATTCCTCTGAATATCTGTATGCCAAATCATGGTCATTATTCATACTTTGATCAGCTGGTTTTGCTGCAAGAAGGCGCTCTTTCTCCTTTCATCTTTAGATTTACTTGTCAGGCGATTAGGGGGATTTGTGTCTGACAGCTATACAATCTAATGATACTTGTCTTGCACCAACAGTGAGATCAAGATTCTTTTTGTTTCGTTGATGTGTCCTGGTGTGTGTTGGGAGTCACCTGGGGCTTGCAGTCGGGAAATCTGGACTCTCTTTCCACCACGTCTCCTGTGTGACAGGAGATGAACAAGTCCCTTAGCTTGATACCTGTAGAGTAATGTAGGTAGAACGGTGCTGAGTGCTCCCATGAGAGTTACAGTCACCACGCACTCAGGTGGGGGTGGAGGGAACTGAAACTGTACCCTTCAGGAGTGTGTCTGAACCACTAGGCTAGAGATACCAGGGCTGAGTGGAATAAGCTATACTTCTTGTTGGTGCTGGACCACTCTGTAGCCAAGAATTCAAGATATACAGGGCCAAAGATAAAACGGAGAAGTTAGCCTGACTCTGCAACCTGGTGACTAGGACACTGCTAGGAGAGGTTCAATATGGGCCTTCTGGTTCATGTTGCTTTTGACTTTTTATTGCAAACATTATTGATAAAGTGATAGCTTTTAAAGGGAATTAGATAAATAGGAAGAGAGTTCAGGCTGGGAGGTGGCAGACGATGTTGGTGTTATTGAGGAGTCTGCTCTTAGATTTTTGGGTGCCTAAACTCCCCCAAAGTTCTTCAAGTTCTAAATTTTATCTTCTATCTATATCCCAAAGGGATAAGAGCTGCTTGCTTCTTGGGAATGTTAATTAATGTTTGCCTTATACTCAGAAATCCTTCCTCTACCAGCCTGGTAGGTAGGAATGAATCTGGGGAAAGGACTAAACAATGTGAAAGCTGACATTGTGTATCATTATTTTGCAGCATAGATCAATGTGTCTAGAAGGACTTAGAGGACGTTTTTCTGAAACAGAATTGAAATAGAATTGACCACCTTCTAATGTAAAGGAAAAATGGAGGAGAAAAGATTAATATTTAAGCATATTTATACAATAAATATTTTATTAACATTATATTCATATATTTTAATATTATTAATATACTATATTAAGATCTTCAGCTCAACCTTCTTGAAGTGTTCCTTGCTCCCATGTTCACCTGCATACCCAACTCTCTTATTTAGAAGTGAAGGAGATTTTGATAAATTATGCTGGAGAAGGCATTCAACTGGAGAAGGAACCAAAATGCCCTATAGTGAACTAGTCCCCAAAAAGAAAAGTCTCTATCATAGAGATGTGTGTAGGATCAGCAAGAATTAAAGTTGGGTTTGCTTGGTTTTCCTATGCACTGGTAAATTTGGTGTATATTTGAACTGTATGGGAATATGAGTGATGCAGAGCAGTTGGAGAGCCAGAAGCAAAACTTCTGGCTCATATGGGATGTCTGTCTCCTGTGTCCTTTTTCTTGTTAGATAAGTTGGTAGCTGTGAAAATAGTATTTGACTTGGGACTCGCAGGACACAGGTCTTTGGTATATTTGAGGTTTTATTCCGTTAAAGCCAAACTGTCAGACTTCGTCAGAACACAGAGGATTCAGTGTGCCTTAGGGTGAAGAAAGGTTTATCTTATTTGTTTCTTAATGAACAGATCAGTAGTAGATTACGTTTCATGAAGATGTTTTCAAAAGGGAAGTGGAAACAAATGTTTTCCACACAAATGTATGGATTAGTATAGAACATATTTTAGAAAAAAAATCTCCTAGTTCACTGGAAGACTAAAATCTTGACAAGGAGAGTCCACCCAAAGCCAGATTTGCATGGTTTATCTATTTTTGCTTTTTTTTTCCTTGTCAGTAGTGCTTCTGTCACCCCTGTGAATCCTTGGGTGCAATCCCCTTGTGATTAAAGTATACTAATTCCACTTGTCTTCTCCTCCCTCTGCTGCCCTCCTCCCTTCTGAAGCACCTAACACTGAACCCAGGTCTCCCTCCTCACTGGAGAAGAGACTGCACAACCCTCCTGAAAATAAGCTGTGACTTTCATGTCCTCCTAATGGGTATAAACATTCCTTCCTCTCCCTTTCCTGAATTCTGGGACAACTTTGCTTTTCTTGAATGATTTTTGGGTCCAGAACTTATAGGTCACTGTGATCTTTCAGAATCTTTTCTCCACATGTTCCACAGTTCAGTGTTGCTCTTCTGTCATTAGACCCATCGGGAATCCAGTTCCTCTCTTCTTTGCTCAGGCTGTTTCTGTCTGTCCCTTGTGCCAAAGAAGTCATGTCTTCAGCCAGTGCACTCCCTTTTTACCTCCTCTCCTGAGCAAACCGCAACTCATGCAAAGACTGCTTTCCTGCCTGTCTCCTAGCTCCTGACAGAAGAACGGTGTTGTTTGCATGGTAGTCTCTTTTTTGGTCCAAAGGAGTCAGTTGGTTCTTCGTTCCGACTTATCACCTGCATAGGCATTTTGTCTGAACAGGCAGGTGAATGAATGTTTTCAAGCATTGCACTCACATCTACATCTCTAAATTAAGAAGTCCCAAGTTTTCTTTCACGTTGCAGCATGCCCTTCCCACTAGAATGCAGTAGTTTCTTTCTCTTTGTCCATGATTCTTTTACTGTGATTTTTGCTTGTTAAATTTTAGTTTGTTGCAGTTTTACCTGGGTTTTAGTTTTATGACATAAGAACAATGATTCACCTGTGATAAAACAGTTACCAGATGCTTTCCTTTCCTCTTCCTTTCATTAATTGTTCTAGAATAACAATTTCATCATTAGCAAACATTTCATCAAATGGAAACATTTGGGTGTTCCTTTAGTATGAATTTCTTTCTGAGTTAATTCCAATGAAGTTTAGAATATGTGCTCTCATCATTTTCCAAACCATTTTATGGAACCAAGCTTTGAATAATGGTGTGAACAAGCATATACTGAGACGTGCAGCCATCCTGAACTGTGCTCGTTGCTGCTGAACCAAAAGTCGCCTTTCCATCCTTGCTTTCATCCTAGACTCATTTATCTGTGTGACTGTCCAGCTCCTTCAGATTCCTCATACATCTCTTCCAGTGCAGTTTTCACTGCTTTCCAGCTAGATCTCAGAGTCAGCGTATCATCCTCATCCTTCTTGACTTTAAGCTGGCTTCAGTACAGCCACATCATGCTCTTCTCTTCAGTCTTGTCGTCTCCTGATTTGCAGGAGTCTGTCATCTCCTGTTGTCCTGTTATCTCCATAATTGCCGGTTCAGATAATGCTTCTTGTCTCCTCTCACTCCCATCTCAAAAAAAAAAAAAAAAAAAAAAAAAAGATGGGAGGTTTCTGTGTAGAGTTTTGCTCTTGATCTCTCTTCCCCAGCAGTTCACAAGCTCAGCGTTTTAAGTGGATTTACAAGCTCAGCAGAGGTTCAGTTGTTTCTGCTGCGCTCTAGGAGTTCAGTTGCAGCAGGACACATTTGGGTTTTGCAGTTTTTAGTTTGTTGTACTCATCAGCACAAATTTGATGGTTGCCTTATGCACAACTTGCAAAACTACCTCTGTTCCGGATGTGCCTCCTGTTGCCAGCCTCAAATTCCAGCATGTGATTTTTTTTTATTATTATTTATTTATTTATTACTCCTTTCCCTAGATGCATTCAGGCACAGTTAGTGTACAGAATGGCTAATGTGGGGCTCTTTGTATTCTTCGCAGACCCTCAAATTTTTCAGCTCCTTAAACTCCTGTACTGGTATCGCTTGTCATATTGACCAGTGTTTTCCTCATAGTCTCCAAGAGGTCCTTATTGCCTTCAGCACTAATCTTAGCTTTCTTGCCTCTTAGCTTTTACTTAAAAGGTCACTGGAGTATGAACCAACTTTTTGTGGTGTTTATACATAGTTTAACCAGAAAAGGATGTTGATCTATAGCTACAGCTCTTAAGTACTTGTATATGTATAATCAAGTAATAATTACTTGTGTCCTCAGCTGCAAGTGGTTGTGATTCTTGAGAGACAGCTTTCTTGGTAGGGAGAAAAGTGAGGGAGAGAGGGGCTAGCATGCCTGTAGTTATTACTGAAGGTACATAAAGATGACTATCATATATTCTATTTTATTTTGTTTTGTTTTATTTATTTATTTTATTGTGGGCAGATGAATATTCATTTACTGTTCTTTCAGCTTAGCTATCTGAGGCTGATGATGGTTTATTTGTAATACTTCTCTTTAAATTATTTATTTTTGCTCAGAATGAACAGAAATGGGAAACTGACTTAAAGAGATGCTGTCTCATAAAAATCACACTCTGTCTAGAGAGACTAAAATGAATACTGCTGGTATGGAAAGAAATCAAGGAACTTTTCCCCCTCTTCTTTCAGGTTTACTTTTGGCACCAAATAGTACCTTTTTATAAGAAGTTTCATCACATACTCAATCCACAATGAAACTTTTGTGAGTCTTTCCTGAAAACGTGCTAAGGGATAAATGTTTAAAACTGTTTTAGTAACATTTTTAAAAAAAGAGAAATTGAGGATCACATTATTTTGAATCCTTTATCATTAAAAAAAAACACCAACCCCCCCACAAATAAAGCTGAGTATAGTTTAAGTTGCTTCTGTTTTTTTACTGTCCTTTTTCTACTCCTATATTTTATATTTCCATTACAATTTTTTATGTTATCCAACTTTTAACTGAACATACAAATTTTAAAGGAGAATAATTATTTTTTTCAGAGTGTTGGGAAGAAATTACCTCCAGCCACAGCAACTCAGGAGCCAACAAAAATAGAAGTGGACAGCAGAACAAAAAGTAGGTTTCACTGTTTCTTTTTCTTTGCACTTTGTGCTATTAAGCGTCTTAAAGCAAGCTGAGCATTTTTTCTTTGGTTTTGACTAAAAGAGTGTTCTGTATATCTGAAAAGCAGGAGGCAGTTAGATATATTTAGGATAAACTTTGAGTAGGCAGATGTAGACAGAATGCTTTGTTTCACAGGATCCTCAGACTTTTTTTTTGCTCTGATAATCCTACCTTGAGTGTTCTGCCACCGAAAGTCAAATTACATTACATCATCAGCTTTCAGCCTTTAGGGTACTTTAGAATTAATCAGTTGAGTAAGATACAACTTCATGCTGTAGCTTGTAGGTGCATCATAGAAAAATATCCCTGGTTTTGAGTGCCTTTTTTCCTCTTTTTTCTCTCTTTACTTAGCAGAAACAATTTGTGTGGGCGGTATAGTTTGTGTAGGAACTAAAAATTAAATAGTGGCCAAGAACTTCAGGATTTTTTTTGTTTACCTTCATGCTTAGAAGAACAAAAAGCAATAATTAAATCTCTTAGGAAGGTCTCAATTCTGTTCTGTGGAGATCTATGTAACTAGCTTGCCAAATAACTTATGTATATATTCCCTATCCTTTGTTTTTATTTCTATTTATTACAACTGAATGGTTTTGGATTTTGGTAGAAAGCAATAGGAGGGAAGATAACATAGCTGTATCTTAGCAAAGAAATTGATGACAATATAAAATTTTGAGTTTCTGAATTAAATTCTTGTCTTATCCATGTTTAAGGATGTTTTGATTTCACAGGTAAAAATTGCTCAACATCTTTATATAAAGCTGATAGAAATAAATCTCCGATTTATTCTGTTGCATAACTTTGCTCACAAAAAAGGAGTCTCATCCATCACTTTGCCACTCCACAGTTGTTTCTTTCAAGATATGTTCAGTTCAGCTTAGTTACTCAACCATTTATGTAGCTTTAAAATGGTCAGGAAACCAAGTTTCTGTTTCCCTGTAGGAGCCTGTACGAAAACTTATGAGATTTTGTCCTTATCTGTAAATCATGTTTTCCTGTGTGTTGATGCCTCTTTTTATAAACTTGCACAATTCTTCTCCTCCCTTGATGTGTTTATCCTTTCAGAGAGTTAACAGTCCGCATAACGTTTTCCCCAGGACTGAAATGCAGACAGACAGAGGAAGGGAATGATCTGGCGTAGGAGAAAAGGAGCTGTCTGAGGAGAGTGTCTGGTGAAGACAGTTTACTGCATGTTTTCAGCTCAGAGTGGCAAAAGCAGCTTAAAACAGCTTCACGAGTTCCTGTCCATTAGCTGCACCGCAGTAATTGACTTGCCGCATCCTCTTATCTTGCTCCCCTTGTGACGCAAGGCTGTTGATGGGAAGCGCTCTATTGCCCTGAGCAAGTGAGAACTTGAAATACTGAAAAATGTGTACACTGGTAACGTGGAGCCAGGCTCCTGACTTGGTGTGTTTTGGCGTAATCTTTGCCCGCCTGCAGCTTAAGCAGGTTAAGCTGACCTAAGTGCCRGTGGCATCAGAAGGGGTGATCCCATGGGCTCTCCCACCCGCAGCACTAGCCCTCGGGGCAGTAAAGCCGCGGTGGGAAACAGCTGCCTCTTTCCACATCAGCTTGTACTTCTGGCTGCCAAAGCTGCTCACTGCACCACATCCCAAGATACAGGGCGTTCGTGTTTGTTCCACATATAAAAAAATGTGAAAATTTTCTGAACAGTGACAGGAGAACTGTGCCTTCTCCACTGACACCTTTGGGTTCTGGTTGCTTCTGCTTTCACCTCTTTTAGTTATTTCCCTGGGACATGCCTTTGGATCAGCAAAACCCTCTTCTGTTGCCTTCCATTTTCCCCACCTGTGTGTGCAAACATGATTCAACATCCCAGTTGCCAGATCTGAGGAGAAGGGTGGGCTACTGATTTGTACAATATCTCCACATGCACCTCTTCAGAGTCTCTGAATTTTCCCTAAACTTTGTTACTTAGAACATTTTATTTCTGGGGCCTCAGCAGGATTTTTGGCACCTCTGTTCTTGCTTTGGAAAGAGAACCACAAATATAGCAAGGTCTGATATAATGTAAATACATGTAGTTGTCTTAGCCTTAAATGGCATCAACAGGAGGTACTTTTCAATCAGTTGAAGTTGTCCTGCATTTAAATTTAAAAACCTCTCAGTGAAAATGAAATGTACTTCAGTGTGCCTTCGTTTTTGGTATCCACTGTGAGTGAGAGGAATAATTTTGTAACAATACAGTTACTGTCTGATAGTCTGTCCGTAAAAGTATGATCTAATATTTGTCATTATAGGAAAACTTTTAAAATGCTCCATTGGAAAATGGGTATTTTCTAAAGTTGTATCATTTTTATCTCCTCTAAAATGTAGCAGTGCAACAATGTAACAGAATTTTCCACAATCCTTAGACAGCGTAACTGAATAAATCGCTATTTAACATCTTGTGTAAAGTAATTATATAACCCTAATGGGTCTGCGGTTCATTCTGAATATTTGCTCTTTGTTCTCTTACATGAGTCTCGCACGTATTTTTTTTCCTTTCAAACCACTTTGTGTAAGTAAAAATAGCAATAGCTGAGCAGCTCTCATGAGCCCTTAAGGGCTTCCAAACTAGTCTAAGGCAGAAGAAATTTCTTCAAAGTTTCATTTTTGTTATCTCCTAAAAACCTACCACAAACAAGCCTGAAAAAGTCTGAATCTAGGAAGTTTCCAGTCTCATGAAACTGATGAATGTCCAAATTGTGGCATTTAGCATTAAAGCATCATTCCACCTCAGACCTCAGCTGCTGTCACTTTAGCTCGAACTGTGTCCCTGAGGTGGTGGGGTCCAGTTGTTCTTGGGGTCTCCAGCTGCTGAGCAAAATGAACCCTGCGCCATTCTCTAAAGGAGCAGCAGGAAGAAAAAAACTCACAGATTGAGCTCAAAATGGGGAGGGGGCTCTTGGGCAGGTGATTTGGATTCCCTTGGGCCAGAGGTGTGTGCCAGGAGCAAGGGAGAGCGCACTGGCAGCGGAGGAACAGTTCTTCATCTCCCACCTGGTTCTTTCCATGCTTGATGCCGGTGTCCCCTCTTCGCAGCTGGATAAAAGCCATGGTGCCATGCAAGAGCCTGCCAAGCCAGGAATGGGCAGCCGCGGCCTCTTCCCTCTCTGCATGGGGGGCTTCAGCAAGGAGTGCTGGTTGCTGACTCTTCCCACATCTTGATTTATGAGCCTGCTTTTTTCCTGTAGCTTCCCTGCTGTGGTGGGGGAGTGGTAGACTTCTAGGGGAATTATGCTGCTGTTGAGTTTCCATCAGTCTTATGTTTCTGGGCTGGCACATGCATGCGTGTATTTCTATACCTATATCTCTGGGGTGATGATATGCACAGTCTAAGAACTGGTTTTGCTCTGCGGTAGCATATTTTTAGTTTACATGGCTTGCAGTAAAAAGGGTATTCTAGAAAATGTGTGTCATTTTTTAAGTAGCTGTGTTGGATTCTGAAATTCAGCAAAGCAAAAACATCCACCATGACTGAGAGAACTATTGCAGATTACTGAGATTGCAAAAATGGAGTATAAATAAGCAGACAACAGAAAAGCAAAAGCAATAAGCCCCAAAGTGCAGTGACCATGATAGTTAATTTCAATTACTCTATTTGCTGAATATCTGCAATTTGTATTAACCTATTACACAACAGGAATACCAAAATCCTAGCAAGCAACTAATCTTTTTGCATGGTAGTGGAAGGTATAAAGATTAGCCGAATTTGGATTAATGAGGCCCTAATTAGTTCTATTTCTAATTCTTTATTTGATGAAGTGGGGTTTTGATAGTCTGAGCCTGGTGATGTTCTGTGAAGGTATTATATTTGCGCAAACCTTTTATGCATCTTGAGTCTAACAGTTAATAATAAAACCAAATTCTGCTGAGTGTGGGTTTTGGGTTATTTTTTTCTCAGTTTTATCTTTTTGGTAACAATGATGCAATCTTTCACTGCTTAGACTTGGTAGATTTTGTTCCATTTTGGAAACATTTTATATGAGTAATAATTAAAAAGAGGAAGCTTAAGCTCAAGGGGTACTAATTCTATGCTGTTTGTTTTCTTACTTATCATTACTGTTTGTGTACATATTGGTTAGTGTATGATTTAGGCTTCATCAAGGGAGAAATAATTAAGCTTCAAAAATCAAGTATATGGGGTCACTGTTCTACTTAAAAAAATATATAAATATAATATAAATATATATATATATATATAAATAAAGTTAGAAGGGTGAATCTAGCACAGTGATTGTATTATCTGAGCCTGAGGAAGTCTTGCCGTGGAGTGGAACACAAGTTGCTTAACACAAGGAAGCAGCAGCAGATGTGAGAGGAAGAACCTGTGTTATCTTGGCCTAAGAGGAAAAGCAAATTCTAGTCACTGTCCCCCGCAAAATTTAAGCCTGAAGGTGTGTATGTCTGTGGACTGCTGTCTTGAATGTCATAGCTAATTTTAAGAGTCTGGCAGGAGAACAAATAGAAGGGGTGTCCTTTTAAAATGAACAGGACCTACTGGTATAGTAAATGGAGTTTGCTCAGTTCTAGTTTGGACAGTATAATATTTAACCAGTCTCCCAAAATACCAACAAATGAATTTACCTGATACAATATTGCAGGGCCCCAAGTCATACAGAAATTTTATACATTGAGAGCAATACTTTCCACTGAAATCGTAAACACATATTAAGCCACTGAATTCTATAGGTGAAATGCAGTATTTACAGCAGCCTAAGTAATGAAGTAGCTGTGTTCTGTAGTATTTTAGGTTGCAAGGCTATCTATCTCTTGCTGTTGTTTTCCTCTTTAAGGCACTGATTTTTTTGGCTTAAAGCTATATCAAAAAGGCCACATTTTGAACTTTGAGCATTGCAAGAAGTATTTTAACTGTCTCTACATATGTATCTTCTTTCAATGTGCAGTTCATGCAGTTCTTTATAGAGGATAGCCCCTTTCCGCTATTTAGGATGGTCCTGAGACACTTTTCCCTCACTGAAGGGTGGGCTATGACAGGCAGCTAGTCATCACTATTTTGTTCTTTGCTGATGCTTGGCCTGGGGAAGGAGAGTCGTGTTGCAGCCTGGTCAGCCCAGGCCTCCCTGGGCATCCGTCAGAGAGGCCCTGGCTCCCTTCCGCCTTCCTCCCAAAGGGCAGGGCTAGAAGACAAATGGGCAGAGACAGTGCTTATACCTGCTTCATCGTTGTACCTAGCCTAGTGAAAACAGTACAGTTCAGAAGTCACAGGATGTAGCCAAGGGCACATATTTTCAAATGTGACCATACCTAGCCCGAACCCCCTCAGTTTAGAATATGTCAGGCCACAACTTGCAAAGAAAGGCTTGCATGAGATCCAACCTGTTTGAGCTGTAAGATCTGCAGTGAGGCTTATCTGCTCATTCGGTTCCCTGACGAATGCCCTGGTGTACGGCCAGTTGTCTGCCTTTGCTTGGGAGGAGCTGTGCGTTTGCAGGGAGAGATCATCTGTGGTCTGAAAGAGTAAATTGCTTTTGAATTAATAAATGTGGACTGAAAATTTCATGAGTATCATCTTTTCCCCTCCCTTGGCCTTACGTTTCCACGATGTCTCCTCTTGGGGGTTTGAAGGGAGGTATATTTTTAAAATGTGTCTTCAGGTCAGAGAAAACTAGAGAGGCTTCTGGAAGAGCCATCTGTGATTTATGAACCTAACCTTGGATATCTAATTTAAAAAATGGTAAAGATGGGATTTGTCATCTATGGTTGGGAATAGTTAATATTTGTATCTTAGCGTGAAGGTTTAATTTGGCTTAAATCTATTTACCATGCTTGTAATAGAGTATATTATTCTGACCTTTGGTTTATTATTTTTCTCACTTGAACAAAAATCCAGCAAGTTTCAATGTGGTCTCTACTGTGCTGTGTTTCTGAATCAGTCTTGCCTTTTTTTCTCTTTTTCCTTCCTATCTGAATATAATTGCTGAAATTAAGTACTTCTATATTATCTTGCTATACTGTGCTCTGCTGAGTAAGGAAAATTTTAGTACTTAAACGTCATAGCCTATTAGACTCTTCTCTGCTTTTATTAGTCTGATTTTAAAGATTTGCATTATTTTGAGTCCTGTTGGCTTTGGTTTTGCTTCCTTAAATCATATTGCACTACCATTGCCTTCCCAAAAATTTGAAAGTTGATTTTGTCCAGCCCCTTACATTGTCCCAGATACGTTCAGGTTGTTGAGACCTTGCTCTATTGCAATATGTGAGCCACAGGCTTCTCCTTACTCAGAGGAGCATATTGATTTAGTGTATGTCAGTGTGAATCACACTGGAGGAGTCCAGCGTCCTGCTGCACCTAAAACAGGGACCTTTTCCATAGCTGTGTCTTCAGAGCATGGGGGAGCCCCGAGCCTCCCGCAGCTCGCTCCTGCAGCCTCTCGCAGCAGCATCGCCTGACTCCTGAACTGCATCAGCATTTGCCTGAGCTTAAGAGCTGGCTTTTGTCAAGACAGTTTTCTCTGGTTTGCTTCCTTGTTTCTCTGCTGTCTGGATATTTCAAAAAACAAAGAGAAGAGCTTGGTGGAGAGGCTGCACAAAGCAAGGAAGAAAGAGTTCTTGGCATCAAAACCACAAGGCAAAGATGCATGGCCATTTGCTATGCACTAAGGACTACAAGTTCTTGGGTTAAAGTCTTGCTGCTTTTGACAGCCACTTACTGTGGGATGCATACTGACACATGCTTTTAAAGGAAATGTTAAAAAAAAAAAAGAAGAAGAAGAAAGAGAAAGAGAGCACTTACTTTCCTGGCTGTAAATTTGCACCATCCTTCAGGATGAAGACCATGAAAAAGAGAGTGGGCAGAAGGCTGTGGGATCTGTGGTTTCAACATCTGAGAAAGTCAGTTGCAATCTTCAAATGGCAAGGGAGAGCTGAGAGAGGATTGCCCAGGATAATTAGGAGATGAGACATGAGCCCTGTGGACACCTGCTGTTCAAAGCATTCTTTAATCTCAAATGCGTGGGATTCATTCACACCTTGAGTGTGTATGTAGTAGTGTAGTGACTGCTTTTTCCCACTGATTAGCTGTGAATTGCTGTGCTTGGCTTCCCACCTAATATACAGATTATGCTATTAGTCAACGAAAGAACAGTGCAGAACAGCTGTTCAGGAAGGATTCACCTTTGGCCAGGTAACGTTTGTCTCTGAGAACCCAGCCTATCATTTTCTGTTCTGCATTATGGAAAAGAGGTGCTAAGGCTGTCGCCAGTAACCGGGAGCTTCAATGAGCACGCAGCTCTCAACTTCCTTAGTTCTTAAAGAACTAAATTCTTCTTAAATCTACCTCATCTTTGCATTAATTCACCAAATCTGTTATTTAGGAAAGCTGTTCTTCAGGATGAGGGTACTCTCTGAATAGAAACAACAACAACAAAAAGATTGTTTAAAGTAGCTAACTCACTGAACGGTAAAAATATTCTGAATCTCATCGGTCTCTCTTGTATGCTGCTCTGCGTCTACCTAACTTAGGTCAGTCTATGTCAGCTTGTACAGCAAATGTTGTTATACTATCCTGAAGGCAAGATAGCAGGTGAAACATCCTAGCTGTGTCCATGCAGAGATATCTAAGACACTTCCTACAGACTGCAATAAAATAGCAATAAATCTGAGCTGAAATCTGAACTGAGGCATGGTGGCTCTCTCACAGCTGGTCATTTGGTAATGTTAACAAATGTTTATTGGACACTGTTCCCTGCTCTTAGAACCACCAAAAAGGATCTTTTTTTCATTGCTCTTATTTTGTCAGAGATCATGTTGACTATCATCATCTGACTCTGCTTTCCTCAAAGACATCAAAGGGAAAAAAAACTACCTGCTAGTGATAATGGATCAATTTTTGTGTTTGATGACAAGAAATCTGTGGAGACAAAGAAATTCTTGTTTCCTTGAACTGAAGCCATATAAAATACATTCCCCTTCTGAGCAGCAGTGTGTGAACCAGAGAAGAGCTTTCCTCTTCCCCATTAATACTAATTTGTTTCTCATGCTGACTGTGCTCCCAAAGAGCATCTCTTCACATGTATGTGTATTAGCTGCTTTTTTAAGGTGATGTTCATATCATTGAATGTTAGCAGTGGGGTTGCAGGCTCTGAGTCAGAGCATTAGGGTTAGGTATATGCACGTGAGCTTGGTGTCTGGGCTCCCATTAGATTCAGTGGAGGTCTGTCTGTACTGTCCATGGAGCTTAGAGTGTGATTCAGCTGATCACATGTAGGCAGCTGCTTCGACAGTGAAGAGTGGCTCCACTGACTGTAGGGACTTGATCTCCACTAACTATAGTGTGAGCACAAGCGCTTAGATCATAGGTTTCTAATTTTATGTAACTGAATCTGAATCCAGATCCCAGTCCCACCCTCGGGGCCGGAGGCAGTAGGCTGCATCTGGTGCCATTTGAGGTACTGCGGGGTATTTTGGCTGCCAGTTCCAAAGGCTCTGGCTCTCCCATAGGCTGTGCATCAGACCTGCCAACCACATAGGTGTCTCAAATACCCACCAGTGTCTGGAATGGCCCTTGGCCTCTGAGCAGCTGAACTGACACCCAGGTGGAGCTCCAGATGCATCTGAGTGAGATAATGCAAATTCTCTTTAGAGCATGTATAAAGAGATAGGCCCTGTTGTTTTGAATTAATTTAGACTTCTGTGCCTCGCAAGTACCTGTTTCTGCACTGAGTATGACAGATGACTGAATCACAGGTAGAGGTCATCAAAGTTAAAACCTTAACAGTTAAGTGAGCTAAGCACCATCCCTTCTACAAAGGGATATTTCTAGTAATTTCCATGAGCATTTTTTTGGTCTTGATAAAACTACTGTCTTTGAATATCACATTATTTAACAGCTGGAATATGTATTCCCCTTTTGTTTGTAAGGCACAGTGGCATACTTGTCTGTTGCACAGCAACATGTAACTAACTTTTTATGACAACTGCTTTTTATGATTTCTGAGTAGGAGTGTTTGGCTCCTGTAATTTCCAGCTGAAAATTGAGATGATGTCTTATTTATAGACAGTGAAGGGAGAAGGGAAGAAGCAACTTTAGACTAATATTCAAAACTTTTTTATGCTGAATGTCCAGAAGGTTTAGTTATTTACTTTTATTAATGTACTRTTTATTATTTTACCATCTTAATAGATTCAGAAATATCTGTTATCTTGTGGCACCAGGCAATAGATAAGCTATATCAACCTACTAGGTCCTTTATGCTTCCAATTTATGTGATCTGGCGGAAGGCTATACCGGTGGAAGTATTGATGCCAGTGATAAACACAGGTTTACTCTAAGAGAAGTGGCTTGGTGGCATGTTGCTGGCTGGACCAATTCTGTTTGAGATAACTGTTCTGGGAGTTTACAGAGCTGTCTTCCTCAATGACACATGGAGGAATTCTCATCAGTGTGCAGCTTTTTTAATATTTCATGCAGTTTATGAAGGTCTATAATACAAAGAGAAAGATGGCAAGAAAATATAGCATGTAGAGACACTTGTGAAACATTTATAAAGATTTTCACCTTTGGATAAGCAGTTGTTTTAAAGTTATATTTTATCAGGTTGTATTTTCTTCTTTTCAGCCAAGGAGTATTGCAAAGTGATATTTCCGTACGAAGCGCAGAACGATGATGAACTCACAATCCGAGAAGGCGATGTCGTCACACTTATCAGTAAGGTAAAAGCAACATTTTCCTCCTATAAGCCAACATTTTCCCCCATAAGCAGGGATGCAGTTTTTAAATTAGGTATCATTCAATTGCTGTGTAAACAATCAAATCCCTATTTGTGCTTTGACAGTGTCCGTCTTAAAACAATGGTATTTTGGCAATGAAGCATTTATAGATTTCAGAGACCTATGTCTTCCTTCCTCTTGTGTTTTAGAGCCTCACCTGGATAAGGTTAAGCAAAGAACAGCATGTGTGTAAACTCATGAGTTTACAAGTGCTTATACGATCAATTTTAATTTGAATCTACTGACAGATCTACAAAAATTGTGAATTGATCCCTTTAACAAAGGTAACAGCCTCAAGAAGAAACTGGAAGACTTAAGAGAGCAGCAACTTTGCAGATCTCTATGTGAAGTGTGTGAATTATCTTTCTTGTGGGAATTGTGAATGGGGATAATGGGCTTTAATTATTTTAATGAGTTAGACACTAATTTATAATATCTTTAGGACAATAAATGTAAGGTATATGGAAACTAACTATTTGCTGTTGAAATTAGGATCACTTAGAGCTGAAACAGTTTGGTGTCATTCCCCTTTCCTTTTTTATTTGCTGTATAATTCTATAAAACAGTTTAATTTTGTAGAGATGGAGACATTTCTGACAGCCTTGCTTATTGGACCAGTTAAGGAAATGTCAGACTCATTTCCATGGTTAATCCTAAATCCTCACTTCAAGCAACTTTTGAGAAATGGATTTTTGGAGAAATGGAGCCAGACATCTTCTATAAATGCATATAGGCTCGCCTGAGATCTCAAATAAGTAAAAAGCTTTAAAATATTCAAGCGATTTTGGAACTAGGGTAGTAGGTGAAACTAAGCAAGTTTGTGGTAGCTTTTAATAATGTTATAAAAAAATCGCTGGTAAATCCATCAGATTTTCCCTTTATCTAAATTTTGTTATTGCTTTTGGTTGTATTTATCTATTTGCATTCAGAGTTTTTATTTAGTATGCTGTTCTATAATTTTTCACATCCTAGTTTACAAACACAATGCAGTTTGGACAATAATGCAAGACAGTATTGTCTTTTATGTCCATCTCTTTTAAAATATATGACATGAAGTATTTCACAGATTCCTAGCCACTGGCACAGAAAACAATAAGGTTTTGTAAAATCACAATGACACAAGAGTGAGAACAAAATTAAGCTTTTGAGATAATAACATCTCTTTAGTATTCCACAGGAAAATGAACTTCTATATTTTCCTGACAGTTTTAATTTAAACTCCGCAAAATTAATATGCTATTAATCTTGGTCTTTTATTTTAGAATATTTAAGACTGAACTTATCAAAGGACTAATTTTATTTTAGGTTCACTTAATTTCTTGGTCTTATTTAAAGACTTCAGAGTTTGTTGAAATTTGTTTGACTCCTGGAAATAAGTATTTGGAAAAAAGGTACAAACTAGGAAAGGCTGTGGATTTTGTGTGGTGAAGATGAATTCTAACAGTGTGCATAATAGTGGGGTTTGTGCTTATATGAAGATAAAAGCACAAACTCTATAATTGATAAGTGTCATGTGAAATTACTTAGCAATTTGGCACTTGGGTAAAAAGAACAGAGACCCTGGGTAATACTTCTGTGGCAATGTTTGCTATATATTAAGCTGTTTGCAAACTGAGAGGATGTTGTCTTTGTCCTAAAGAATGCATAACATGTAATCGAGGAAAAATAATGATGCCTTTGGCAGGAAAAGAAACTGTGAATTGAAAAGATAAATTGTGTATATAAAAGATGCTTTAATGACTCCTGAAGCCTGGCAGTGTAAACATATTTCTTACAAGGCTCATTGCAGTGACCTTAATTTGGATAGAAAGGGTGGGCACCTTGTAGCCCGCATCCCAGGTAAAAGCATACAAATACAGGGAGAGGGTGTTCTACCACACTGCAGACTTCCACCTTGGCACAGACATTTATGCTGAAAAACTCATACATGTCTAAAGCATGGGAGTATATGATTGCATTTTTTTCATCTACCATTCTTTTTCACATCTCTGTTTTTTCACTCTAGTATCTCTTAGAATTAGGAAAATCCACAGAGCAGCCAAGCTGCCCTGCTTCTGTTCCACTACTCTACTGACATTTTCTTCGTTAGTGATGTAGCTACTAGAATTGCTATGCTAGAGGTGAACCTCGCATACTAGAATTCATCTTAGTGCAAATTGAATTGCTATTTTCAGTTACAGAACATGTCATTTCTCTTGTTTCACATAGATTAAAGGTAATTAAAATGAATCATTGCTGTGTGTAAATTACTGCTGTTTCTAGTGTCTGGTACTTCATTATTCCATTTTCTTTATACTTTTTGTGGCCTTTCCATTAATTTAGCACTTGTCCTTAATGACCTTTTTGTTTAGCTTGTCTTGAAAATTGTTTGCCTGATTTAAAATGTTCTTATGTAATTATTTAATAGTGTCTCTGATCATGGAAAAGGCTTTTAAAAAGTTGTTCCTGTCCTCTTCACACTTTATTGACCAGGTTGATTTAACTTTCTGAGATGGCTGGTCTCCAAGTGGAGCTGTGTTCTCTACTATATATAGATAAAGAGACAGCTGTTCTGTTGAAGTTTCAGTATGAGATTTCATTTGCTTTCATTTCCCCATTTTCCTCTCCCTGCTTCCCCTGTCCTCACAGTGGAAATACATTTGTCTTTTATAGCAGCTAAACTGATGCTTTGACTTAACTGATCAATTTTCCCAACCTGCAGTGAGCAGTTTATCGATACATTTTCTAGTATATCCCGCTATTCTCCTATTCTCTAATCTCATGGTATCAAGCCACTGCAGACATTTTATTTAATTGTTTTCTTTTTCCTGTGGCTTATCACATGTCCATGAACAATTAGATAAAACCATGCCTCTAGAGAGTGGGGAATCTCAATGCCAAAGGGCTTAGCACTTCTCCATAGATGCTTTTGTATGCTTTGTCTGAACTAATCTGAGATACTGAAGAAACAGTGCTTAGCAAGCAGTCACTTAGCAGATCTTTTTGTGGTTTGCAGACCTCTTTGCAGACAAGTTTGTGGGKTTTTTTTTTCCATTTGTTTTTGATATATAGTTTAAAAGATAGAATTCAAGTGATGTGGAGTCAGGTTCTTTGCCATAGAGTTCTGCAAACTAGGGGGTCTTCTCCATGCTTTTACTATAGAATATAGTAATTTCATTTTACTCCAGATCTTCCAAAGAAGGTGTCTGTCACCATTTATTTTTAATCAGCAACAGCAAAGTCAGCCTCGCTGTTCTGCCCAGTAATGGCTTTTGCTAGAGAGCTGTCTTTTAGCCAGAATTCAAATCACGGTGCTTAGAGAGTCCTCTTCCTAACCAGAGTTAGTGACCCATGCTAAGTGGAATTAAATAGAAATGTATGGAGTCCTTCAGAAACTAGTACCGTGGTTTTGCTTTGCCATCAGATTACAGTTGCTATTAGTCTGTTTGTAAGAAAGTGATTTGCAGGCTTGGCCTTCTGTGCTAGAGTACATGAGACAAAACTGACTCTTCCCAATTACCTAGAGGCAAGGAGAGAAGATCATTACTTTTAATGAAAGAATTAACAGGTGAGTGGAGTACTTCCTAAAACCATAGAGGCATTATCATAAAATAATGCATTTTATTGAGATCAGTAATAGCTGAGAAGTATTCTTAGTATGAAGAGTAACTCGTTAGGCCAATCTATTTTCGCACCGTCAAATCTGTGGGAATGTTGAGGGCTCACAATTTTGGCTTGGTTACTGAATTTGCATTTAACTGAGAAGGAGAATGTTGGTGAGAATGTGCAGAAGTGGCTAAAGTAGTAAGGAAGGAGTGAGTGACAAAAGAATTGGAGAGAAATCTCATGAAAATACACTTGATTTTACTATGTAAGAGGAGGAGATCTTAAATGAGCTAAATGGTAAATCACTAAGAGAGCCTCTGTGTGTGCACATGCACATGTGAGAATACATGTATAAGGAAGTTCCTAGTCTGATGTTCATTTAAAAACGCTAAAACTTTATTTTGTAGAAAGATAAATGGTATCAGTCAATGGTGAGTTCAAAATCACTATTTTAATGGTGCCCCTGTAGATGGAAGGGGTAAGATTATATCAGATTTCTCTCTTCTTTTTCATTTAAATTAGTTATTCCCTATAATCCCAATACAGACAAAGTCCTTTTGTCAAGATCACCAAATAGCTATATAATATAAAGAAAATATTAATAATTCTTTTCTCTAGACTTTCAGTAGGCCTTTGCATAGTCTTATTTCAAATCCTAACTCTGTTTTGATGGATGTCGGGATCTTGAATCAAAAGTTGATTAGATCTTCCCTATAGGCCTCTGTGATAAGGGAATTTGAATGTCTGAAAGGTTTTATGAAATAGCCCAAGAATGCTGTGAACAGATTTGTTGACTCCCAAATGACTTCCCCAGTCAATAAAGGGCTGACGAATGTGCTGTTAAGTTTCATTTGTGAACTTAACATTGTGTCATGTTAAGTTTCATTTAAAGACTTCAGTGAGTCAGAAGAGGCTGATCATTAACTGGTGAAAAGGTTGGGTATTTTGGGAGATGTAAGGGGAAGAATGCCATTATGCAAGACTGATAGCCAGAAATAATAGCTGATTAAACAACACGTTGAGTCATTTCTCAGTGAATTGTGTAGGCCTAAATCAGGCACAAAATACCTGATCAGAAGCATATAGTAGTAACAGTTGTTTTCTCATAGGTGAAATTTCACCTGGAAGTCTACACCAAAAGGAAAAATTAATGACTTCACATACATGTATTCCAAAAATATCTGGAAAAGGTTTTTCTCTCCTCCTTTTCCCCTCTGAAGTGAATCCCTGAGTAGATGCATAGAAAAGTTTTTATTTATTAATTGCTGGAAATTAAGGGGAGCAAATGGTATTTCTTCAATTCCTTCACGCAAGATATTTAAATATAAGAGATCAGAACATATTGTTCAAAATTCTAAAGGGAATTTTTAGTGCCTTCATCCTGAAGGCAATAAAACAGTAGACTTGTTATATTTACTTCTCAGCAGGAGTTAAAGAAAAATATGCTTTTTGAAGAAAGAGAACAAAAAGCAAAACATAGTCATTTTACAGTTTAAGGTGATTGTTTTGAAAGTAGGTGATAAAATAATTTCATTAGCTGAAAAGATATGAATGGCAAGAGATTCACACATCCATTGAGATTCACACTGAAAGTTCTTCTTTACAGCTTGAAATTTTACTATTCTTTTAGTAATTTTTATAGAGTCTTCAAAACATTCTTGACCGCATTTGGGCAAGTCTAAGAACATTGGTAGTAATTGTGCTGTGCTACTGGACAAGAATAGCAAACTGATGTTTTATCCTACTCAAATATTGATTTTTGGGGATCATATTTGTAATAAATAGAATCACTTTTAATCGACAGAAGATACATGTGACATTTTCAACTGTCGTCTTGAAAGTCTTTTAGTATTTTTCATTCCAGCTCTTTTAGACATAAATACTGTAGGCTACTTTCCAGAGTTAATAAACGGCTTTTTTTTTTATGCATACGCTACAGATTTCCTCATAGTCTAGTAAATTCTGACAAAATGCATAAGATTCTGAAGACTTCACTGGCATATAGAAAAGGACCTGTGTGAAAAATCAATAGTAATAACTAAATATCAAAATTAATGCATCAAGAATACACTGGCAGCTGTGCACCCATTTGAAAGCAATTTCACTTGCAAGGGTGTGAAGCATTTCATTCCACTGCATCAATCTACCTGATGTCTAGGCACTAAAGACCACATGGTCAGGTATTCTCCATCATTATCTTGAAATATGGAAGACATAAAGGTACTTTGTTCCCAGGAATGAAAGAGGTCTGGATAAATAAAATAAACTACTTCTAAAATTTGAAAAGCTGACCATGATGGAAAGGTATCCAAAGGTGTCAGTATTTCATCTGGAATAATAATAATGTGCCTTGCTGTACATACCCGACGTGGTTGTCCCTCAGCTTCCACCACCTGGATTTCAGAGCCTTTCTTCTCCCAGAGCAGACTGTGGCCGCAGGTTAAAAGCTGAGTATGTGAGATCTGTGGTCCCTAGGAGGGGCATGATTCAGGGAGTGTGCTGCACTGAAGTGATGGATGAACATAGAGGGGGGTCCTTTCTGATTTTGCAAAGGAGCTTGCAGGAGGAGGCGAGTTTCACAGAGAGGGGTCCAGCCTCCCTTACGGATTCACCAAAACTGTCTGAAGGATTAATGAGGTGAAAGAGAGAGCGACAGACCTGCCCAGACCTGCCCAGCCTCCCATAATCCTAATGACTCTATGCAAATAGTACTGTGAAACTTGGTTTATCAGTATCATGAAAGACCCAGTAGGGTAATGCCCATCACTAGTGAGACTGACATGACAAATTTCCTGGTCTCAGTATTTAATGACAGTCCAATTGGTAGTGCTTAATTTTGTGTTGGGGAAAGAAGAGGCATAAACCTAGGTTCTAAAAATAAGCATAATGGCAATCAGTTTTTGCAAAGATAATATTTGCATTTGGAGTTGTTTCTAATTTGCTTTACTGTAAGATTTGTGAGTTTCATGCTATAAGATGCTGTACTTTAAGTGAGTCCCTGCCCCAAAGTGCATACAATTAAGTGGTAGAACAAATCAAATAAGTACAGGCCAGTAGGAGGGTGTAAGGAAACATGAAATGATATTCAGTCTTACTAATCTCTGTCATAATGTCAGGTTGTCACTATACAGCAGCTACTCTGTGCATTTGTCCATGTTAGAGTATGGAATCTATTCTTATGCAAAGAGCTTAATATTTTCCAAATTTTCATGTAGTCTTTAGGCATTTAGTGTCACCCTTGCTGTATTTATAGACAATTATTGAAATGCGGCACTTTTGCCAAAACAATTCCCCCAGTTTTCTCTCTTACGGCATCTTTAAACGCTCATCCTGGTGCAGTAGGTAATTGTCCAGAGCACTTTCTTTAGCTGCAAGGTTGCCAAGGATAACTAGGCTGGGTAGGGTTGTGAAGGAAAACAGCTGCTCCAACGGATGCAGGAGGCTCCTAAAGGGATGAAATTAGTAAGTGCTATTTACCAGAATCCTGCCAATTATTGAGGCTGTGAGCAGGGGAAGGAACAGCAATAGGACACTTCAATAGAGGAGAGCGACTGCTGATACTACGTTAAACATTTTGCTGGATTGCGGCCTCACTAGGGTAGAAACCTGTCTGTTTTCTAGGTTTGGTTGCATGGTTGTTCTTGCATTGCTGAATTTTTCTCCACACTTTTAGTTGCAAGCAGAGTGCATATATTTGACAATCTTTGTCATACCAGTGAAATGCATGTAGAAATTGGAAGGCTTTTAGTTTTTCTTTTGTCATGAGCAAATAGATGGATAATAACACTCATTCTCCCATATTAAGATGGAATTTCTGGTATTTTCCACTTTATGGGTAGAAACATCAGAGTGATAATATTTGAAGTCATTGAAATAAAGCTAATTGTCCAAGAAGACAGAATTTTCAAAGCAGAAAAAATATGGTAGCTTAAGGGCATCTCTTTCGAAAAGAGGGAAAAAGTTAGTCCTGTTTCAGGATAGTCACTCAGGTAATTTTATTTTTCCTTTATTGACAGATACAAGTTTTTATCTCATTTTTAAAAATGATTTTACTAATACAGCAATTAAAAAAAACCAAAACAGATTACGCAGGGGAAAATACATTACCTGACTGAACAAAATTAATAAAAATGGCTTTCAAAGTAGTCTGTTAGCAACACTGGAGATTTTTCTTGGCACTAAATATTTGGTCACACAGGTGCCTTCACTTGGGATTTTGGTACAGGATAGTTTCAGCATTTGTGACTTTTGCTGCAGTCTTGCATATAGACACAGAAAGGAATAACCTAAGTAGACATCAAATAACATCTGGCTTCATGAAAGCTTCTAAGATGCTCTGTCTTCAAAGAATTATGTTCTCTTTGTGAGCAATAAAGGCACTTACTGCTTGCCTTTGGAAATAAATAAATAGGTATTTCTATCAAAGAAAAACAATAGCTTAAAAGGCATGCCCTTTTTTTCTTTTTTTTTTCCTCTCCTGAGATAGCCATCAAATTATTCAGCACATCTTTGGTCAAACCCTGTAATTCTGCATAGGTCAGAATAATATTTTGAATTAAAACTTCTGATGTAGGGGGCGGGTCCTAGAGGCCACACTGCGGCAGGAGAAGGGTTGCTCTGACATTAAGTATTTTTGAGAGCAAAACAAGCTATTCCTAGTGCATCCTCTGTGTTGCCTGTCCCCCTATGCTATGCCGGGCACCAATTTTTCACGCTTCCAGGCTGCTGAGCTGCTTGAGAAGCCTGCTTTCACTGAAGCTGCTGATTTCCTACACGAAATGACTTTGCTCAGCCTGCGGGCCAAGGGTGCGGTTTTCCATGACTGCTGGTAGGTGGCTGCTGAAAGGGCTGCTTCTGCTCCTTCCCTTTAGCCGCTCGCCGTGGTCTCGGATGCGGCAGCCCTGCTCACAGGCCACCGCGGAGCGTGTGACTGGGAAGGGGCCATGGGAGGAGCGCCGTTGCCGCCTGAGCCAGCAGCTTGCCCAGAGGTTGCTTTTGCAGTAGCAGGAACTTTTCCCTGAAGGTTTTGACCTAATGGGAATAAGGCGGTCTGGGTTTTTGCCAGATTTGAAGCCGCAGTGCTGGGTGCGATGGTAGTTGGAGTTGGGCCTGGAAATCGGGCCCTCGACGTGCTGCTTGCGCCTGGCAGGTGTTTGGGGCACAGCTTCTGTCATTGCAGAGATGAAGCACGAGTGTTTCCTTGTATGAGTTACATAAAACAGTTACATAAAGCTTGTGGGGATGTTGATGATCARATGAGTATGTTCATTTTCTAAAATGATTGGATATACTGAGAAAGTTACAGGGAAAACAGGCTGTGAGTAATTGTTCTGTCATTTTCCTGGTGTTTTTCTTCTTGCCTGAAACTTCTTGTCCTTGTCCAAGACTTTTAAATGTTTATAAATAATTTTTTAACGCTTATTCATATCTTGCAGCATTTCTTGGCCAGCATGATTAAAAATGGAGCATTAAGTGGGTCTGTGTGTGGATAAAGGCTGAAAATAAGGTACCAGGTGCAGCTTAAATTTCACTGGTATCTTAGAAACTTTACTGAAACATAAATTCTCTGAGCTGAATGCTTAAATAAACAATGAAGGCTGAGATTATTACAGGGGACGGGAGCATCCAGCACTTAAATGTTTCTCTCGTTAGTATATTCATAGAAGTTATTTATTAAAATATGCAGTGAGATGAAGTACTTCTTTCCTATTCTCCTTATCATTGATTCCAGTGCTACAGCAGTGCCTTCAAAGGAAGGGATTATATTGTTCCTGGGAAGTCCCAAATTTGAATTTTGACAAATGGAAGCTCAGGCCAAGCTATGAGGGTAAAGTGGCAGCATCCCCCATGCATGTAAGGTTTGAAGATTTGCATCGTTTGAAAAGAATTATTTGGTTTATTTGTAAGTATTTTTAATACAGCCAGGCTAATCTAAAAAGGTGACATATTTTAAGATTAAAGGAGAGAGAAGGTTTTCTACCCTGTGCTTATAAGAGATATCACAGAAATGCTGAGGAATCTGGAAACCTGTGATTATTGCTCACAGTGCAGGCCTTAGATTCACTGCTTAGCTTCATCCTTTCTTTTATCCTGGCTGATGGGTTCACCTGCTGGTTTGATAGTATTACTATAAGTCCAATCTTTGCAGGGTAGGGAGAGCCATTTTAAAGGGGAAGCAAAAATGCACATATAGTGCCAAGTAATTAGTAATTGTCATTAGAGCCCTGGTGCAAAGACTTCTGTGATAGAAGTAATACTGGAATTAAGTAGTCCTTAAGTTGTGGTGGTCTGTGTATATTGGCTCTCATTTAAAGGGAGATTATTGGCTCATCACAGGGATAAATTATAGCTGTTACTAGCACTACCTTTCATATTTGTTTTGGCTAATTTACTTTTATTTTGAGTGCTTGAGTGCTAGGGTTTTATGACCTGGACCACATTTATTTCCCTGTGATATTTTGCTGACTGAACATTGCAAGTGAAGTGAATCCTGGGAGAAATTGTTTTGGTCAATGAACAGTATAATTTTTTCTGTTTGTACAAATATTTCATCAAGGCATTTCAGCTACTTTAGCTGAAATTAGCTACTTACAGAGTTCAAAGTCGGAAGGTTAGAGCTAGCCTGAAACAGTCCAATAGGTCTGGTCTGTTAAATCCTCTGCTAAGCTCCTGAGTACTGCAGGGGGTTATTCTCAGCCTGGTACTCTTGTGTGGGGCCCAAAAACCTGAGTTTGGCCAGAACATGTCCTCTAGAGAGATATCTTGCTGGGCCTTTCAGTGAAAACCAGTCTCTGGAAAGAGTAATGTAACCGCACCTGCAATGGTGTCTAATTTCTGWCAATCTCTCCTGTTTCTTTCCATTTAATGTTGACATGGTGAAGTCTTAGCAGAGCCATAGAGTTTATGGATACAGAAAAATTTGCCTGTTTGAATCCTTGAGTTTTAAAAGATGTAACTGTAGTTATCACATACCAGGTGCCCTACTGCTTAGGCATGGGAGGTGACAGGGACGATCCATGCAGGGTTTGGGTCTTTTGGGACTTACAAGAATAAATCACTCTGGGTTATGGGCCAAAGAGGGCCAGAGAGGGAGATTTCTCCTCATATGTTTCTTCCAGTGTTTCATAATTGTGAGTATTTGCAAGAAAGTTTATGTAAAAGGGAAAGGGCTGCTCTGCAGCACAGCCTCAGAAGACTAATGTATTGTCCATTGGACTGTATCTTTTATCTAAATGATCTTGAATTAGGTATTTGTTCATTCATTCATTCTGAACACTGCCCATTTTTAAAAGAATGTATCTGTTTAGGAGTATTGGATTTTACTAGCTTTCAATCATAGCCATTTTCTTCAAAAATGTTTAACACTGTTGTACTATACTATAAGRTCTCATTCTTGGTAACTAAGCTTAGTAAGTAACAAAGCTTCATTACTTCAAATACAGTCTTAGGTAGCATAAGGTGGGTGGAATATAAGACTCTGGAAGGATGCTTTCCTTCATTCACATATATTTTACCAAGCTGTGCAAGCATTATGAAGACTCTAAAATCAAATATTCTCTGATTTTTCAAAATAAAATTGGATTTTGAGAGCAATATATCTTCCATTCTGCATCATCATTGTTCAATGAAATGTAGTAAAAAAWTTTTTTTTTTAATTCTTAAGTATTATTAAACTACTTTTTTCACCCAGCTTTAACATAATTTTGTTGTCTCCCACAAAGTTTTATTAATGAAGATCTGATGCTGTGTGAGGTTGATTTTCTTTAGTTCATTTCAAAGTTATCAAAATAATGCTGATTTTTGATACCCGTTTTCACCAAAAATTTTCCACGTCTGTTAAAATCCAGGCAGTTATTTATTAACAGGGGAAAAAAAGGTAGAAATTTCCCTGCCCATCATTGTTTTGCCCCATAGTGTCACACACCAGCTTGAAAAATTGCGGAGCCCGTTCTGTGGCCCTTCTCCAGCTTTGGTGAGAGTTGGGCCCTGTAGGCCCCAGCTGAACACAGAGGCGTGCAGCAGCGCTGTGCCACCAGCGCTCTGCGTGGCGGGAGGGAACAGCAGAGCCCTTCTCTTCTAGGTTTGACTTCCTACAAGGCCTTCAATTCTCAAATTAAGAAGTCTTTGTGTATTCTGTATGTTTGCGGATAATGTCTGCAAAGTTCCGTAGACACATTTGGTCACCTTAAACTCAGAGGTGTTTTATTTTTCTTAAATTGTGAGGTTGCCTCTCAATGGTGGGAAGGAATGCAAGGGAGACGTTTACAATGTCGGTAGTAATAATGTAATATGCAGCTGCCAGCAGAGCAGAGCTGACACATGAAAGCTCTCAGTACTGGAAGTATAAGAGATATTCATGGCTTTTCTGAATAATGTGATTTTTACAAGCTCAACATTCTTCCTGATGAGAACCAACTTGAGAAAGGCAGAAGAAAAACAGACATTTGACGCATACAACTGCCAACTGCTGGGGGGGGTTTTGTTTTTTTTTGTTTGTTTGTTTTTGTTTTTTTGTTTTGTTTTGTTTTGTTTTGTTTTGTTTTTTAATGAGAACCCTTCTGCAAGGAGCTATGTATTCTAGTGGAGATTTCTGTGAAGCTATGTTATGCTACCATGCAAAAATTTCACTTATCCAAAGCTTGCATTGTTGTGTTGTCTCTCACTCAATATTCTGGACAGTCTGTGATTTTTACTGTGTAATTTTAGCTAGCTAATTGGATATTTTAAGCTAGTAATATATAATCTTAAGTTAGAAAAGGTAACTCTCATAGGCCCCATTTTGAAAAGATTTCCATAAATGATGACTCTATATATAAGTACATCCACTTGCATGAGCATTCAAAGAGTACACATCCCACAATACATGCTTTCCAGCTATATTTTCTGAGGACCTCCTGTTCTTGTTTTTGGCATTGCTTTCTATCCTAGCTGTAATGATGAAATCACGAGTTTCTATATTCCTGTTTTAATCAGAAAAGCTAAATATTGATCATTTAGTGATGGATGTCTGAATCTTAGCTTCATATTTTAGTAGTATGGCAAAGTACTAGTACATACATTCAGAGGGCCAGCCTGCACAAGGATCTGCTCCTTCAGAAAAACTAAAAGTCCTATTTACAGATGAAAAGATCAGCCTTTTAAAGATTTATTTCTTCATGGGTCTATGCAGCTGCAACAATAGGCATGCATAGGAGATAAAATAAATACAGACTGTTACTTTGTTTGGGAACCCTGGGCAAGGAAAAGATCCTTCATTTGCATTTTTGCATTGCCCCTTTTGCTAGGGGCAGCTCAGAAAATAAGCTGGGAAGGGGCTGGATGAACTTGGGGCTCTGGCTCTCCTTGCGATGTTCGGTTAGGTCCAAAGGCAGTGAGGGACGAGGGAGTCGGTGCCCCCTTGAAGGTGAGGTTGCTATGGGGGAAGAGGCAGGAAACATCTCTAAAATAAATGGAAAATGTGGCTGAAGCAACTTCTACCTGTCTGACAATAAAACTGTTTCTGCATCTCTTGCACCCTTCAATACGCTCCCAGAGGGAACCTCAGCGCTGCTGTCTGCAGCTGTGCTGTGCTCCACGGACTTGCTGGCTGAACAGGTTATTTAGGCAGCCCCTTCCAGCCCTGCCCCGACACTCTTAGATTTCCATGTATCTTGTAAAGCTGCAGAGATGGGTCAGCTTTTGATACGTTCCCAGTGAGCATCAGGCAGCTGATGATGTTGGAAAGAACAATAATTTACCATCTCCAAGCATTTGCTGCCAGCTTCAGCAATGATCTAAACACAAGTCCAGGGGGATTCTGGACACAGGGCAAGAGAAGACTTAAAAATATAGCTGCACAGACAGCCAAGTAACTACTGTTTTTTTGTTGAAGTGATTAAGAACAAYAAATATTTCTTGAAATGGCTTTTAAGTTAAAAAAAAAAAAAAAAAAGTGGAATAAAGCATAGTACCTGGAAGAAAACATATATCTGATACTTAAGTTATGGTAAGCTTGTACACTTTGTTGACTTCTAGCAAAATAATGAAAAAATCCCATGGTATGAGTTTATACTAAGGTGATCACAGCCAGAATTGCTGCTTTCCATTTTCAGAGAAAATGTTGATTGCCTTTGTGATCTTTTCAATTGGATCAGGGCCTAGAGTACAAGTAAAGTAGCTGCGTGGGCTAGAAATAAATGCATTTGTCATATCTAAGCCTGATATTAAGAGCTGTAGCTTTATTTAAAATAAAATTTGTTTTTGGAACTTATGAAACTGCTGGCCACTTGGAGACTGCGAAGCTGTGACCACTTCAAAGAGGGAGATTTCAGTCATGTTTGAATTACATAGTCAATCTGTCATTGTCAAGCTAGTATCTGAAAAACAATTCTGCATGGGGAAGACTTGTAACCTGGTGGGTAGGAATCTACCTCTTTTAATGTCATAGTCTTGAATGTGGCATCAACTAGTAGATTTAAGATGAAGTTAGCAGGGAACCGACAGCTCTGTCTTCTCAAGCTCTGTTGTCATCTTTTTTTAACACCAAAGAAAAATGGTGATGGTAATTGGCTGAAGGAAAGTTTGTATTCCTGTCTTGTTATCAACAGTGCGCCCAGACTGGGAAGAGGATTAGAGCTAGCATCTTGTCGGTAGCATGTGTCTGGATACAGCTGCTTCTCTGTAATAAGTGGAGTATTTGTAAGACTTACAGTATTAAGGAGCCTTATGCTGGGGTTTTGTGTTCTATCTCCACCAGCTCCYGTTTTTTTTTACGGCTTAAATGAGAACATTGAGGGATTGAACAACACAGTGTTTGTTCTAAGGTAATAGCACTGGTTTTGCTGCTAAAGAAAATTGTTAATGCAGGATGCTTTACGTGTAAGATACCAAGCAGTGTCATGCTGCTTTYGCGCAGGAAAGGCAAAAGCATGACTCTGGTGGTTTATAGGTTTTATGAGAGTTGCTACAGGGTCATAGGATTTTCTAAGTGATACTAAGCTGCAATCTTATTCTGTTAGCCCTACTTATGTTTTTCATTATATTCACTAGTGGTATCAAAAAGCTGGTGCTCCAAAATGGAAGTTTTCTTTGCCTGTGTATTAGCAGACCTTTGCACTGCTTTTGTCTGATCTCTCTAGTCATACATATCTCAGTTGTTGGTTTTTTTCCGTTACTCTTTTAGTCACTACAGACTTTAGTTTCAGAGTGGAGCTGTGTTCTTGTCATTTTCTTGGTGGTTTGTTTTTTTTTTTTTTCTTTTAATATGCCCTTCTGGAAAAATGCTTGTTTTCTCCAGATGATTCCTTCTTACAATTTCCTTCACAGCTTGCATGTCTCACTTCTAATTATATGAAGGATATTTTCTCCTCTTATTCTTCATGTCAAGAAAAGGACTGATTTTTTTTTAGATTGTCTGCATATACCCTTAAAATTGTTGGCAGCGTGCGGAGAAATGCTAGTTGAACGCTGTTGTTCTAGTGGTTGCTGTTTCTCCCATGCTTATCCTTTTCTCTTACAAGTTTTTTCTGACTTCATTAAGAATTTCTGTTCATGTTGACATTTTATTACCTTGTATTTTGTGTAATATTTATTTCTTACAGAGTTCAAAAATTCCTCAATATTTCTCTCATTCTCATCGCTATGTTTTGTCCAATTTTTTACTTTAATATTTATCACAAAATAAATTTTGCTAATAAATCCAACATATTTAGCTTAATATCATTTACTTCTGATCCACTGAATTTGGAATTAGAATGAATTTTGATTCTGCCGTAGACCAGCTTTTCATCCTTCTTTCATTTTGCCTCCATTCCCTCACTTTATTTAATTCTCTAAAAAATAACTTCTGTTAAATCTGTCAGATTAAAAGACTTTGGAACAAAAATACTTCACTTGTAAGGAAGATAAAACCAAGATCTGTGTTTCAGTGATAAAATGCTAAAATTTCCCTCTAGATTTTTGTTTTCTCCATGTCCTACATCCTCCTCAGCCTTGACAATGAAAACAGACCAGTCAGTTTTATCCTACAGTTGATTTGTGGGAGGTATTTGATTTCTCTGTCAGTGTTTTGTACATGAGTACAGCCTCTGAGTCAAGCTTTTGTAAGAGCTGATTTTCGCAGTAGCTAAATGTTGTCCCAGCTATCACCTAACTTGTGTGTGTACTCTACTATTTATCAAACACAATTTCAAGTTTTTTTTCTTGTTTCTCAGTTCTCAGTTTTGCAGCTCTTTTTTTAGATTAAACTGAAATGTATTTTTAACAATTGGAATAAATTTTTTAATAGAACTGTTGGCTTTACAGAGAGATTGCACCATCTCATTTTTGGCTGTCTATATAATTGTTATGAGTCTGGTAGGATAACAAGGAGATAAAGCACAAGTCCACTTGCTTTGTTAATGAAATTGGAATATTGGTACTAGATTGTAAAAGCTTGATTGTCCTTCTGTGAATTTTGAAACTGTAGCCATTTTGCCAACCTTGAACACATGAAGCTATATTTTAAAAATAAAGGCAATATGATAAGGATCATGTGTGGCTGCTGGGGATTTAGAAGTATTGGAGTAGCTTGTACTCAGCGTTCCCAGGCAGCCACACAGTCCTAATCGTATTGCCTTGATTGCGCTTCATAGCTAGGTCGTTTCTTAGTACGCGAGGCAGTTTGCGCAGCACTAACGCACGGATCCTTGGGAGGTGTTCTGCCTTGTGGTGAAGACGTTCCTGCTGGCGGCATCAGCTGTGGGCTTGCAGAGCCCGCGGAGGCACAGCAAACCAGCAGCTGTGGCTAGCAGGAGGCGACCACCACTGAGGTCATTCCCCAGGTCTCGCCTGTAGCTTTTAATTTTTGAGATCTCCTTCTATCCTCTTGCTCGGTGACACAGAGGACTCCTCTGGCAAATAAAGTAAATGAGAAAATTAAAGAGAAACTGTCTGAAGGTTTACTTAATGTATAAAAATCCCRTGTGGCAATTGGCTGAATAAGCCAGAATGACAATTTGCAGAGGAGGAAAAAGCAAACGTACGGTTCTGGATTAAGGAACATGTAACAGAAATAGTGTCTTCATGAAAATGAACCAGCCTGGGAGGGGGAGGGGGGGGGAAGCACTGAGTACAAAATTTGTCTGTATTAATAAAATGAAAAAATAAGAGCATGATTTCTGATTCCGAAGAGCACAGCAAAACATCCAACCTAAAAAGAATGTATATGCTGGAGTATGTTGTTTAGTCCCGAGGATTATTAGGCAGCACTAAGCTGCACCATCAGTACCATTATTAGGTAGCACTAAGCTATACCATCACCCTTTAATCTCTGGAGGCCTGGGTTATTATTAATATCTTTCTAAATCTAAATTGGGTCTTAAATGTTTTGGCACTTCCAGGTTAGCAGAATAGAGGCTGGAGGGCACTATAAAACACCCTGTGTGACAGAAAAATTCAGTGCACTGAATACTCGACTTTGCACAAGGAGATAGTGCCAAGTGGGAGGGCTCCTTCCCGTCAGGAATGAGAGGTTTTGGCGGAGGTAAGAGTAAAATCCTGCACAGTGCCTGCCTGTGCTATGCATGACTGGCTGATAATCTCAGTCCTTCACGGAGTGCTGTAATTCACTCAGAGGGTATTTTAAAAATGTCAGCTGGTCAAGGATCAGCCCTGTTCACTAACAAAGGCTTGATGGTCAAACAGAACTGACAAGTATCTCCTAAAAAACTCACAGGAAGGTCTAGAAAAGGAAACTGTCCTTGGTGAAGGCCACCCTGCTAAAAAGAGGGAAGAAGGCAGGGAAACAACAGATTAAGCAGGAGAGAAAAGGAGCAAAAAGAGAACGAAAGGATTGTTCAGCRTCTGCATGTGTAGATCAGGAGCACATTAAATCAGTGGCTAATACTGAGATATGAAGGAAGAAAAAATGCATACCTAAAACAGACATTATGCACGAAATCGTGCTATTTAGTTGTGTTAGGACATACACTATCTCGGGAGATGAGGTGAACTGAATATGCTAAATAAAAAGCCTAGAACAGAAAAACAATTAATTTGGATAAGAAAATCATCCCATAAAAGCAATGGATTACTTTAATGCTGTTCTATTTTCTCCCAAATATAATCAAAAGTTTATTCATTATAACTTACAGATAAATACCAACTAGCCCAATCATTGTGAACAATATTTTTCAAACTCCTCATGGTATTAAATATACCTCATTAAGTTATCTTGCACTCTCCTGGCATTTCTGTAACAGCTGAAACAAATAATTCCATGGAAATATAATGAAGATAAGGCCATCTTGCATGCATGTATTATCATGCAGTATTTTATTGTGCATTCACATTCTGATTTTTTTCACTGGCTCCTCTCCCCTATTTAAACTACTGTTTACTTGCTCTAGATACAGAATTGTTCATTTCCTTTTAGTTTATTTCCCTCTGCACTTTTGTAGTGTGTGCAGACTTTGTAAGTATTTATCTTTGAAACTTTCCTGTGTTGTGAGGGAATACTATGATTTTTCTTAGGCATATGATGAAATGAAGATCAGGGTGGTTGTAGTTAAAAGTATTTGCTCATTTTGGATACTTATCTTGGGGGGGGAAAAAAGTTAAAATCTGTCTTTTTAATGAGTATTTAGTATTCCATTCCCCTTTACATATCAGGCTACAACAGTGAGTGATGTGAATGTGACATTTTTAGCCTTTTTTAATTTTTGCATGTAGTTAACAAGTATGGCTTTATGACCAAATTGCATAGACAAACAGTGTTAAGACATTAACTTTTGCTTGGTGATTTTAAAGCTATTTTCTTACACAACGAGAATGTGAAGATTCTGGACTCCTTGATCCAGTGGTGTTCCTGGAGGGATGTTGCCTGATAGCATACATGAGGCTCATAGAACTTGGCCCATTCCTTTTGCTTTGGTCTAGTTTTTGGCTTCCTACTCTGTGAAAACCCATATAACTATTTATTGCATGTTGTGGTCTCCCCCTTTTTCCTAAACTACCTGCCTGTCCTTGCCTGTTTTTCTTCTATCCCTACCCCTCTGTTCCTGCTTTTGCCCCTATATGCTAGTGTTCCAGATGCACAGCCTTCTCTCTCTCTCTCTCTCTCTCTCTCACTTTACTGAAGAGCAACAAGAGATGAGTAATTGTTTTATAAGGCATCTGCTTTGTACACTAGCACACTTTCTTCCACAGCCCGGATAAAGACTTTGCAGGGAAAGAACCTCTCCATTTCTGAAGTAATGATGGAAAAGCCTCATCACAGGCTGACCCAGAACAATGATCATGACATCCATACCTCTGATTATTCAGAGAACGTAGCTGCTAAATTCAAACCAGTCTCTTCTGAAAGGCTGTGAAATGTGATTTTTGAAAAACAAAAATACTTATCAAATCTGGGAGAATTTTCTCAGGGTTATATTAGAAATGTTAGCATAGGAACATCGACCTGCTGAACCACTGAGCAGTTCCAGTGCTACCAGAACTGTTAGATATAACCAGTTAGTGCACAGATGGTTTGGCCAACCCAGATCTGTGGCCGTGGAAGGAAGTGAGCCTGCAGTGATTGCTCAAGCCTGATGTTGCCAGATGGTGTAGGACCTCAGCTGCAAATCCAGCCCCGTTTAGCCTTGTCTCCCCGTAGATTGTGGTGATCCCCAGTGAGTTCTTGTTGTGTCCAACCCATGGTTGACCCTCCTCCTGGAGCTTCCCTTTCTCCTGTGTTTCAGGTGTACAGTATTTACTACATGGCTCTGAGCCACATCAAGATTTAGGTTTACTGCTCAAGAGGATAGAAAGGTTGGCCAGCCTGGTGCTGAGCCTCTACTAAAACTGACTGAAATGGTTTTAAGATTCAGCAGAAGATGGATGACTTTCCTGTAATTGTGTTTTGGAAAATGACTGAATTGGTTCAGCTACAGCTTTCAAAGGAGAAAAATGCAGAAAATTTCAGCTGGAAGCATTCTCTTTAGCAAAGGTAAAAGCAAATGAACATGGAGCTTACCATCCAAGACTCGAGGAACAATTTTAACCATCTCTAAAATTGGTGTGGTTTGTGTTACTATTATTGTTCATTACCAAGACAGCTGTACTATTTTTTCATCACTTAGAATCACTGGTATAGTAGTTCACTTATTCTTATTGTGAGCAACTTAGCTGTACATTGGTTTGTTATGCACACTGCAATGAGCTGTTCAAAAAATGCTTCAGAAGAAGATGCTCGATAGTGATCAGGTGTATAATGCCTTCTCAATTGGACTGTGATGAAATTTAATAATTTCGTACATAATTCTAATGTGCCAAGGTTTTCTTGAGAGTATGGGAAATAAAGGAGCTTTAGTACCTCTTGGGATATATGAGGTTTAATTAAGTTACTGAATTTCTCTAAAATGAAATCAGAGAGAAGTAATATCATATGTGCTCGAAATGCTTACTGGTTTAATAGATCAAATGGTGAAATAGTGTTTAGCTTTATTGTTCTTTCCTAGTTGTTCCCTATGATAATGTAATGCAGGGTGATTGCTGAAGTTTTTATCTGGTAGGTTACCCTGTTAACCTGGCACTCCAGTAAATTGTCATGTTCTAGCAAAAAAGCAGGACATTATGCGGAAGAGCACTTCAACACCTAAATCTGTTCAGCATACAGTTACATTTTTCCTTTTATTTTACTGTTTTGTAGGACTGCATTGATGTAGGCTGGTGGGAAGGAGAGCTCAATGGCAGACGGGGAGTGTTTCCAGATAACTTTGTCAAGCTTCTTCCCTCCGATTTTGAAAAAGAGGTAAGTAATGTATTCCTTCAGCTTTGCTTTAAAATACAGACTGAAACTGGAGTTGAAATTCTGTTTGGAATACGTGATTTAGACAAAGTTTTACTTCTAACTTAATAACAAAAAAATGTTGAGAGCAACAAATTTCTGGGTTACAAAGCWTCTGTGAACAGTGTGGCACTCAAAGTCATACTAGGCAGTTTCTTTGGAGGGTTTCACGTGGCCTATCCAGTCTGTCAGCCTCCACTACATCATTCTTAAAGCCCTCCGGCCCCTGTTCCAAGTTTGAGAGACACAGAAACTGGAGATCACAGTGGCATTTGCTGGAGCAGGTGGCACAAAGGTGATCAGAATTGTTAACTTGTCTCCATTATTTTTGTGGTAGAGTGCGAAATATTAGTGTACCACCCGCTGTAGACGGATGTCATCCTGTCTTGCCAGCTGTCGTAGTTGCAAGCACTCTTCCAAAATGAAAAGGGTGAAATTTTAACTGTGAGATTTGAAGGAGAGTGATAAACATTTGGAATTTCAAAGACATGTTTCTTTACCCTCTCAGAAATATTTTTAAAAAGAAAGTACAAAATCTATGAAAAAAGCTTTTCAGCTTATACTGATTTGAAAGTTGAAGGCAGAGTTATTTCCCAAACAACATTTAGAAATACTGCAGCTTCCTGGAAGAGAGTAATGGATTACTTCCCCTAAAAAGTCCGTTCTATTTTCAGGAATCCATTTTCAGTCATCAGTGCGGTATTATGAGCTTGTAATCAGGCTTTTGATGAGTATTTCACAGTGACTATGTAAGCCTTCTGTGATAAAATAGAGACTTACGCTCTGCCTCAATCTTTGGCAATAAAACTGGATGCCAGAGGCAAAAATTAAATAACTTGGAAAGCTTAACAAAGGAATTATGAAACAACTTACAAAAGTTAACATGATAATTATTGAAAATGAAGGTAGAAGAGCAGCAAAAACTGCTGGAGATTAAAATGCAATTCCATATCACAGTGGATATTCTGGCTTTAGGCCTAGTAATAAAAGAAGGTGATTTTCAGAAGAGGCAGAAATCATAAACCTTAAGACATTATGAGTCTTCAAATAATATTACAGAAGAAAAAAAATCTTACTCTTATCCAGTGTTTCAGTGGTAAAATTTATTCAGTCTTTCTGAACTAATAAATGTTATGTCTTTAAGTTTTTTGGTTTTTTTAATACCCTTCAGAGTATGATGAATATAACTTCTCTTAGCCCAAACACAGGCTTCTATGTGATAAAGTAATATTCTGAAGAATTAGAAGTAATTTTTTTCTATTGTCTTTGCTTCAGCCTATCATTTTCCTTCTTATTACATACAGAAAGCATGTCCTCAGCTGAATCTATACATGTTCACTGTTTCTGAAAATCTGTGAGCATTTTAAAGCCTACAGAGAGAATTAGTGTCCTGCCTTTCAACACTCAAGCTTTTTGGGGCGAAAGGCAAAAAACTTTCATAACTTAACTACTTGTTGCAAACAGTCTGTAAGAGACCTGTGAATAGCCCCAAAAATCCTGTGGTAAAATGACCAGACCATCCTTGCTTTTTAGTAATAGAGATTTGCTTCATTTAGGAAAATTCAGAAGTATTCTGAATTTCTTTGTATTCTTGTATGTTCCATCTACAGCAAGTAAAAGAGTATAAATGAATGAATTTTGCAGTAAAGCTTGTTGTACCTGTTTTCACCATTATGTCATCTCTCTGCAAACAAGTGCTCTGTGACTGAATATAATCGCCTATGTGGAATCAAGCTAAACTGAAAAATCTTTTATTAAATAGTCCATTTCATTAATAAGCTGATATGAAAAGAGGAATAAAGGAAAAAAAACCATGTAGACTTCATGTGCTATCTCAACTTACACTATCACATCAAAATCTTCTCTTCTTTCATATTCTGCAAACTGTGTACGCTATCTTCTTAAAATGTCTTTTCAAAAACTTTCAGCCTTCTGAATTGTTTCAGTGGCCGAGTGATATAAGAAAAACTCAGATGTTCTCTTTTACTGGATTTTTTTTGTGTGTTGTTGAACTGGATAAGAAGATGCATTCTGAAAAACCATCCTGGTTTTCTCTGATTCCACATTGTAAAGCAGTCAGAGAATTGTGGTTTAGTTTTGTATCTGAATTTCAGTCACTTTGAAGTATTTACATTAATGTAGCATGTATTTCAGATTTTTAATACTAGAAATGCCAGTTTCTCATTTGAATCTGTGAATAAAAAATGACAGTATTAATGACTAATAATAATCATTCTCATTAGGTTCATTGAGGAACCAATAAGAAATAATAATCACAGTTGCTTATGATAGCCACAGGCCCAAAGAGGAAAGGAAATTGGTTAGATTTCTTGATAGAAAAAAGCACAAAATTACCTGTCTTTAGATCTGGAAGAGAGGATAGAGATGGAGTCAGGAACAAACCCAGGTAGGTTTGCTGTAAACATAGAGAATCAAAATTTTTTAAGTTAGGAATGGCACAGATCTGGCCACATTAGAAAGTAACTTGTAGAACCATAGATTTTCTTTGCATGAATCGGTGCTAAAAGGGAAAGAAATGGATACTTTTCCAGTGGTTTTGTCAGGTATTTTCTGATATGATCCAGAAACCTTGGATTCTGTCCCATGGTCTGAAAGAGTATTTGTTGCAGTGGTTCTTCTGCTTGTTGAGCAAAAGCTCAGGGCCTTTTCCCATCTCCTTGTTCAGACTGCTGTTTTCCAGTACTGTTTCTTTTCCACACATGGCTACCTGTCTCAGGTCTCTTCTATGCACTGTCCTGTCCCAGTCTCCACCTCTCAGGTGTCTCAGTGGCAGTATTTTCCCCTGAGCTCACTACCTGATCTAAATGACTATCCGGATAGACATTCTCTCTACACCCAGTCTCTTCATCCAGCCAGTTTTTCTCTCCCCATGTGCTCCTTGTCCCTGCTCTGTAGTTCTATTTTCTTCCTGTCCAACCAGTCCCAGTTTCCTGTCTGTTGGCTTCACATCCCATCTGGCTTCATCACTCTCTTGGTTATCTCATCCAGCCGCAGACCCTCGCAATTCCTCCTTGGTTCTGCATGTTTCCCTCTGCAGTCTTAATGCTCCTTCACGCTAGCTCCTTTTCTGATGTTTCTCTGCCTTTTCAAAATACTGTATTGCCCTCACCAGCTTCCAGTTAAAGCCAATTTGTCTAACAAACCCTAGGATTGTTTCTCTGTGGTGTGTCCACATTACCATTTTGGTTACAATCAGGAGCGAGGTTTGTAGTGCATCTCTCACTTGTCCATCTCCAGTTACTGTGCTTTGCTTTGCCTCACAGTCAGGTCTTGGAGGACATGAACTAGACTCCTTTCAGTTGAGAACTAAACTACAAGCAGTGATGAAGGAGTGCACCTCATTATTCCAACTGCTGGTGGCTGGTCAGTCAAACTAGTCCAGAATAAAGCCCAGAATTTGTACATTGTGCTGTTGCATCCTCAGCACCAGCTGCTTCACTCCTCAGTCATTATCAGCCTACACTCAGCTGCCTCCACAAGACATTCATTGTCCATGTCTCCTTTCCCCTTTTCCACCTTTTTTCCTGCATCTGTCTTCAATTGAACCTTCAACCATGTTGCATAAATTCCTGCAGAAGTGTCTCTGAGAGTATGAGGGACTCGCTGTTCTCAACCTTGGCCCATTGCAGCCAGGACAGAGAAGATCATTTTAATTTCCTGTATCCTTAGCCAGAACTTTCTCAGGTTGATCACAGGAGATGGTCCATTCACATCTGGCTAGGACAAGGGGCTAGGAGAAACCTGAGGCTTGGAGGATGGCATCTTCAGAGATTTACACGTTAAGCTTACTCAGTCTGTGCAAAACTATCCTTTACTTTTTTATTATACAAAGAAAACAATTACTAATTTTTAATTAGTTTTTTTCTCAATAACATTGGTGGTTTTTTTTAAGGGCAGGTATTAAAGTAATGTCATTTGGTCTGGCATAGTGCTCCATTTGCTTTTGTATTCATTCCAAGATATATACAGTAAATGTCTGTGTGGTGTGCATGTGTACACACATGACAGCACAGAAGGAAAGCCACTCCGCATTTAACCTGCAGGTGAAGAGAAATGGTTCTGCAACTAATTTGGTGATCATATTTATCATCCATACTGTTACAGATCTATAGGCAAATGGTGATAACAGAGAAGGTAAAAATAAATTATACAGATTGATTGGAATAATTTATTTCATTTCAGCAAAACATCTAAAACTTTGATAATTGGTATCATAGCAAGTGAATAAAATGTAACCTTTGCAGCATTTCATGTGTTCTGCATTCATGCCCTATTTATGAGTCAGAAGAACACACTTCAGCTCCTACCACATCTACCTGTTTTTTTTCAAAATGGGTTGGAATATTTACAAGATTAAATTTTAATTAAATAGGTTTCTTCACTATACCAAAGATCATGTGTTTCACTAATCTTAAGCCACATAAACAGGACTTTTTTTTTTCCTCCAAGCAGGAAATTTAAATTATAAAAGCAGAAAAATGTCATGGTATATGTCAATTCTATTTTCTCTCTTAAACTTTATTTTAATGAAGTTAATTGTGGTGAAATATAGGACAGATCTGTGGTCTCAAGTCGTGTAATTCTTAATGTTAAGCAAGGTCTGATTACACTCAACCTTTGTGTGAATAAGATTTATGGGAATTTTTAAGCAATCTGTTTTCTTCTGTTATTAAATTTTAGAGACCTAAGAAACCACCACCTCCATCAGCTCCTGTCATCAAGCAAGGATCAGGTAAGGTGTAGCTGATTTTGTACAGCATGTGTCAGTGAACACATCTCAGTCTAAATATGTGTATTCAAATGTATATAGAGCTCATCTACATCAAAACTGATATGCAGGAAATGTATAACCAACTAGTAAATCAGAATCAAAATGTGAAAAGATGAAATAACCCTGAAAGACTGTGATCTGCTTTTTGAATCTATTACAGGCAAACCAACCATCTGCACCATTTTAAACAATATATTTTGCCCTCTTAAACCTGCTAATTTGGAGCAAGCATGATATTCTAGAGTTTAATTTTTTAAAGTAAGCTCTCCAGTTCCAGAGACTGTATTTCTTGACTTAAGTTGATTGTGTTCATGTCTGTAGTATTAGGCCCTAAATGCTGGAATCTAATATCTGTTGTAGGGAACCACATCCACTTTATGCCTATAGATCTGATCTATTCTAGAGATAAAGAGCTTTTTTCCCATCATGTTAGGCAACTTGGCTGTAATTCAGTGGCCCCATCTGAGTTATAGCTCAGACCTTACAGATCTGCATGAATGCTGGAGCCCAGCGGTCTGTCTCCAGGTTCTATGCTATAATTAAGAATTTGTGCTTTTCAGTACACTTTGTAATCATAAGTATAAAGCTTAAAGGAGTTATCTTGACTCTGGTTATGTAGACAATTGTTTTGCAAATATATTAAGGGGCTGACCATGTTCTCCAAATGGATGAGTGTTATCAAGGCTATTTTTGCAATATGTTAAACTGAGTTGTGTCTAAATACTGAGAGGCAAAGCTATTTGTATTTCTATTTGTAGTTCAAATGAGACCTTTCAATAAAAATTTTCAAAAGTGCATGGGTAATTTAGATTAGTAAATTCTACAGCAGCTTTCCCACTTCCCCCACTGTTGGGACATGTTAGAAAGAAGAAAACTAACATAGCCAATCTAGTCAGATTTTTATTTTTCTTTTCACTGTGGTCTGTTCCAACTTTCAGTGCTTTAAAAAGTAAATTTCCCTCCATTGCAGTCTTGACCTACTAATAGAAGTAGTAGTTACACCAGTACAATTTACTGTGAATCAATAGTTTGTAATTCAGATAGTTTAATTCTACCAAGCAGTTCTTTGACTATGGAATCATGACTATAAATATGTTGTTTGCTTATTGACATCCATGGTTTATTCTCCGTTTCTTCTTGAGACTCCTGAAAACATAAAGAAGATTTAATTTTAAGACCCTTGATCTAACGGGATGATTGTCTGAAGAGAGCAGTATAACTTTGCCATCTAGTGGTGCTTGCATATTAAAGATGTCTTAGTGACAACTAAAATTATAGCCTCCTATACATTTTGGAAAACTTCTATAAAAGGTTACATTTCTCTCAATTTATACTCCTCTCATATTTCTCTAATGTAAAATGGGAAAATAATACTTTTAACTTGTTTCTTCCTGTTTGCATCCAACACGTTTACTGTGTCACCATAGCAGGGTAATGTGCCCATTTGCAGAAGGAAAAACAGATGTATAAGGGATGCAGTTTGGTTAAGGCCACCTGAGCCTGTGGCAAAGCCAAGGCTACTGTTCTTTGTTTTCATAGTCCGTCTTTGACTAGTCCTTGTTGAGTATGCACAAGAGTTTCTTCTGAAATGCATTTAGAGGTGAAAATCATTCTGTTCTTATTACCATCCTGCCATCCTCTACTGTACCAAATTATCACTTTACCAGGATGACACTGTGTTTTACCACATCTGCACCTGTCAGGCTTTGCTGTTAATGGTAGGTAACAATTTCCAGTAATGTTTCTGCATATTTAGCCTGTCGTAGCAGGATGAATAAACTGAGAACTGTCAGTTGCAGGCTAAATAATTAAATATCAGTATGTTCTGATGCAGGGTATAAAATCAAAGCAGAAAAGTACAATTGGTCTTTGTCTATAGTACAACTGCTACCCATGTAAAGGAGGGGGCTAGTTTGTATTATAGTGAAGCTGGAAGTTTATGCTTCTAGTTTAAGCTGTAAGCAGACCATCAGGGCTGTCTGTGTTAGGCTACTTTAAAAATTAAGTTGAAAACCTTAGAAAATTTTAAAAGTGGAAGTTCCTTACATAGTCATTGAAAAGAAACAGACATTTAACTCGATCTCTAGGGTGAGCACCCACTGAAGGGTGGCAGTACCCTGTTGAATGCCCTTGGGAACTTGCCTGAAGCTTACCTGAGCTTCCTTACAGCCAGCATGCTCCAGTGGCCCTCTCCGGGCAGCTACGCCAGGGGCAGCATGGTACGTGCCTGGTACCTGCATTAATGTGGGGTCAGGGCTCAGGTAGGGAGTACACCTGAGCCTGGGAGCTCGTAAGTGTTTGTAGGTCTGTTGCCGTAGACATGGCGCAGGAATGTCCATCGGTGTGTTGATGATGTCCATTAATCATACGGTAATTATATATGGGTGGCTACCTAGGTATAGGTGCCATTTCTCCTTGAACACACTAATATGTGCAAGATTGTCAAGATGTGCTTGACMCAACCCATATGTTTAGAATGGCTTTAACTGGATACTAGCAGCAGTTTTTTCTTTCAGAAGTAAAATATTTTTATGGCAATTCAGAAGTATTTATTGGCATGATAGGTTATACAAATGTTGCCTATTCAATAGCACAGTTATATATAGAAACAATAGCTGATAATCACCACTGATGAGCAATTTGCACTAATGATTACTGATTTCTAGGAACCAGCTGCAGAAGAGAGTTGTAACTGCACATTCAGAAAATGTAAATGTATTTGAGAACTGCATACAATAGAATAGACTGAAGCAAAAAATTACCTCGTACTCCCTGCCCTACCTCCTCTGTTTTTCTTGGATGTCATCTACTGTAATTTTTATTGAAATACTAATAGTATTACCTAAAGAAGTTTTCAACACTGCTAAGTTGAAATGGTATTAGCACCTAGTAGCTAGCCAATGCAGTGAAGCCAAAATCAAGAATAGTGCTTCTTAAAAAATGTGGGCTAGAAGATTGCATCTTGCATGTGCCAGGGAATTTGTGCAAAATCTTCCAGTTGTTGCTGCTACTACTTCTCTTATACTCCTCAGAGTAACAGAAGCTGCTATGTTAGGGTCCCTAGTACTTCCAAGACTRTGGTAACCTTCCAAGGTAAGCAGATGCTTACCTGAACACCTCTAGGCCAAAAGCTTTCATTTAAAATGCCTGTAGTCACTCCGAATGCTGTCGTTACTAATATTCTCATCCTTTTAATGTGTGGAAGTGAACAGCTAGTATTAGAAGTAAAAAGACTGTTGTTTTTTTTTTTTTTAATTTAATGGGAAATAAAAGCTGTATATTCATCTTTCTCAAATATTTTCTTGGCAGAAATGCCACACTAATTGATCTGTTACAAATGATTTTCCTCACTATTGAATTGCTYTCCAGTTTAGTACGTCTACAGAGTTAAAGGATTACAAAATTTAAATTTCTGTCCTCATGTGAAAATCTGTAATTATTGAAATTTTTCAGAGAATGTTGAAAATGATGAATGGGCATGTTTTTTTCAGGTTCCCTCTTTGCAAAGCGTGAACTTGATGGTGAAACCATAAACATGCAATTTCTTTTTTGTCCTTTATGATGTAAGCAGTTATATTTGAAAATAGATTTAGATTCAATTTTAGCAAGAAATTTTCAAAGTAGGAAAATCTAAAAAGTGTAAGAAATTGCAAAATTAAATCTCGTATAGCCTTGTATCAGGGCTTGTTGGCTTGTCAGAACTCCAAATTTTCTGTTCTTTGACAGGCACCACCGATCGAAAGCATGAAATCAAAAAGGTACCTCCTGAAAGGCCAGAATGCCTTCCTAATCGAACAGAAGAAAAAGGTATGAAATGTGCTTTCCTGCTTGATTTTTGCAGAAAGAAGGGGTGAATGGAATTGAGAGGCATCCTCGTTTCCTAGTTCCTCAGTAGGTAGATTTCATTAAGGGTATTATTTGGATGTTTATTTTCCACTCTAATAGATCTCTGATTATATGCATTTTGGAAAGGATCCCACGGTTGCTTTGAGGCTAAATTCAGAGAATTCAATTGTAGTGGGTATTGTAACAGTCCAGAGGTGTTACTTGTCCTGGCAGCCTCAAGGGGAGATATGCTCTCAATACATAAAATGCTATCAAAAGCTCAGTGCTCAGTAAAATGCAGGTCCTCAATGAAGTAAGGTACCCCAGTTTAGTGCATATTTTTATCTTAACATCTATATGCCTTGATTCTCTAGTTAAAAGAGGGTTGACATTTCTCCTGCATCGTAGAGGGGTTTTGTGAAGATATAGTCATTAATGCTTATGAATCACTCCATTATAATAGTGACAAATGCTCTCAGGCAAGCCTGTGAAGAAATAAAAAGATTCTGTCTTCGAAGCCAGGTTTGAACACTGTGCAGAAAATGAGGCATGGTACCATCGAGAGCACTGCTGAGAAAATGAACCCTTCAGTAGTGTGYTGAATAGCACTGGGAAAACCGTTGTATTGATTGTCTAATTGAAGATGGTGTCAAGTTACATACACCTAAGTGGACTATTCRATTGTATAGACAAGCTTAATTATAGGATTTCTTACCTTTTAAGTGCTTGAATTTGCAGCCTGATAAAAGGCACATGTATGCACGTGAGTAAGTGTATAATACACAGGTATAATTTAGTGCCAGAACATTCAGGTTCTGCACCAAGATCGATCTGTTTCCAGATAAATGTCTTAGCAATCTGGCAGGTGTTGTTTTAGCACTTTATCTACATATATTTCGTTTTGGTAATGTGCAGTACATGATGTGGCTGTCTTCGCAATAAAAACCTGTGCTTTCTGTTTTTGAATTTGGAAAGCCAACTGTTGAAATGGTAGAAGTTTAAATATATTATTGTGCCAGGCTATAAATATCTGTAACTTTTTTAGATTTTGAAAAACAGGCACAGGAATCACGTCTACATTTGTAGAATACCAGGGGATGAGAGGAACTGTTCAGTGTGGTATGGCAGTATGGGTGGGCACAGGAACTTTCTTTATACTGTGGGTTGGTACAGGACAAAGCTTAGCCAGTCCTTAATACATAGTTGAGATTCTTGGACACTGACGCAGTATAAATAGTCATAGGAATAAGGGTGTGAAAATTATACAATACTTTGGAATAACTTCAAGGTACGTTACAGAGGACCAAGTGATTAGGTCAAGTAAAAGTGTACTGAATAAAAACTATTAGGCAGTGAACAATAATCACTTACTGGACTATTACAACTCTAATGTGTATTGTGTACTGCTGTCAACTTTGATTCCTATACTGATTTATTCTGTGCCTGAGATGTTCATATGCTATAACTTCTCATAGCATTCAGCTTATGTTCTTTATTTAAACAGAAAATGGAAGTGTGAGTTTTCACCGTCTTTACTAGACTACCTAGTAGCCCACTGGTGTGTTCCTAGCCAGTGTAACTCAAACCATTTAGAGTGTTTGGATCACTTAAAAACACAGTAATAAATTGGTCCCTAGATGTTTGATTGCTGTTTCTTTACTGAGAAAGGTAAACATTGAAATGCATTATGCCGCCATTTCATTTAAGTTTTTCTGCTAGTATTTTCAGGGAAAAGAAATTTCTGTTGATTAATTCCGTGACCTATGATTCTCTCAGACAGAAACCCAGAACCCATAAAGTAATACCCTTTAATATTCCAAACACCTGTTATGTATATACAAAGATGTAATATTCACAACATATCGTGGACAGTATTGTCAAAAGAAATGGAGTGTTGACAGAGCAAGATAAGGAAAGTGAAACTCAGGTCCCACTGAGTTTTGTGCTTTCCTTAAGAAGAATCTAGTTTTCTATGGTGTGGCAGATGTGCTTAGTTTCTTCTGTGCTTGTTTGTTCTATGCTGCGAATTTAGAGCATATTATGTACATGAGTTATTCATGTGTTTTGTGCTTGACATAATCTGTTCTCCAAATGATCCAATTTTTTCATTGGGAAGCTGAAAAATTAAGCATATATCTGTGCTTAAACACCTAAATAAAAGGTCTGGTTTTTCAGAGGGGTTTACATCCTGCACCTGCACTTGAGCATATCTGTGATGGATTTTGTTGCTCTAACTGCATGTTCAGATTTTGGCCTGGCATTGCTGAATTTTAATGCTCGCATTTTCATTTAACTGTATTTTACCTGAAACGCTCAAAATTTTTTTCAAAAATGATATTGCTTTGATTGTTCGATAGACCGGTAATAATATCCACCGTTATTATCTTTGTGTTTGTGCCCTTTTAACTCAGTATTGTCTCATAATATAATTTGATATAAGTTGTGCTCATGGGATATTATTCCATATGGTATGTAATTTCTTGCCATTCTTTTTATTTTTTACATATGCTCAGAAACCAGTGAGTTGCTAGCATCAAAAATGCCATTCACATTCAGACACTGCGCACACACTTCAGCCATGAGGAATTATATGCATAATATTCAGATGGTGCAGACATCTGATTTGTGGTAAACATTTTGGTTTACATAAAGAATGATTTAAGACAAAAGTGGGAAGAGCATAAGCTTATTCTTTTTGTCCAGTATATCTACAGTTGAGGAATTCTTGTTTAATTGTAGACTTGTGCAAATGAATTTCAATTAATAATATCTGTGTTCTTTTTTTCTGGAACTAATTGATTTAAAGAAAGATCAGAGAGAGAGCAAAAACAGTTAGACTTGCAGAAGCCTTCAGTTCCTGCTATACCTCCGAAGAAACCTCGGCCACCCAAAGCAAACTCTGTGAATAGACCTGGTACCTTGCCCCCGAGACGACCAGAAAGACCAGTTGTGCCTGTGACTCACACAAGGTATTGTTTTTCCTCTGTCCAGTGCTTTCTGGATTAATGGAAGAAAACATATTTATAGAATTTAGATTTTGCAGCTAATGTCACTGTTTGTTTCCTGGTAAAACATATTTAAAGAACCTAGAGGAAAAAAAACTCACCCTTCTAGTAATCCGGCTGTATCATAACTATCTTTTCAAGACTAGTGGTTTTGGACCATTCATTGCTAGTTCATTCCCACTAAAATGTCATAGTTTCCGTTGCAGAATGTTTGTGAAATAGCTACATCGGTATGTTGTGCCACTGTTGACTTACCTCAAATTATTCCAGCTTAACTGGGGCACTAATTCAGTGCAAGAGCTTGGTTTCTTGTACTGAGGAGCAGTGTTAGACAATAGCCATTTCAAATACTGTCAGCTTGGTTTCAGTCTGTTTTCTTTGATTGTTATAGATTAATTTTTAGCAAAATATATGCTTCTTCACAGCATGTCCTTTAAGCTGGTGCTGCTGCAGAACACTGCTTATCAAGTGACTTATGCTCTAGTGTTGTTCTGTTGTTATTCTGCAGTTTGTATGATGCTGTATATCAGAGGTGATGACAGCCTTTGACAAGCACTGAGGAACTTACTTTCCAACACAACTGTTAGATCCATTTACTCTCTACTAGAGCTGGGAAAAGGTTGTAGAAATTAAATGCCTCACCTAAAGTCCTAATCAAGTCTAGATGGCTACATTATAGTGATCAGCTTCTGGGCTGGGCACTGTAGACTCTCATATGCGATGGAGGGAAATAGGCAAAAAAAATAAAGGTAGATTCCTAGAATAGGGAGCAGCATATCTTGCAGAAATAGTAGAAAGAAGACATACAGAAATAATGTTACTATTGAACTATTAGAACTGTTAGCTGCCATTGAACTAATGGAGTTCAGATGTACTATATTAATAATGGTGGATTAAGTACCAGAATGGAGTATAGGATAGAGTGGGATAAAATAGAAATCCTAGATATTGATTCCCCTCATTCTTCCACATATGATTTGTTAAACAGACACTCTCAGCATGGTCTGAGGCACATAAAGAACTGGTGCTTGCCGTGTGCTGCCAGTTTCATTTTACTGAAGTGCTTTGACTGTGCAACCCTGAGAGCTTGCCCCTCTGTCCATGGGCTAGGGCCACAGCTTCTTTTGGACACCTTGGCTTTGAATATGCTTGTCCAATTTTTCAAAAGTATAGCCCACACCTGCTGATCACTTGGACATGCTTGAGAAAGCAAGTATTTGCTATGGCCTTTAGATTTAGCCAAGTGATATTTTCTTGGCAAGACCAGTACATATCCTAGTGTTCGGTTTGCTGGCGAGTCATGTAATGGTGTAGCTATTCCTTTGTTCTATGCTTTGCCCGGATTGCTATTGTAAATATTGTTTGAACTATAGCTGTGGTTAGCTGTTTTATTTCTCTTCTGCTTTCCTTTTTTCTAACTACAGAAATTTGTAATTAAATAAACCTTGTTTTATTTTTTCTCAGATGTTTCAATTTTCATGTTAACTGTGTGAAAAAGCATATCTAAATAGTAACTGTTTTGTTAATTATCCAAATTCTGCTGTGGCTAGCATAGAAAAAACACTTCATTCTTTGTGCCTAATACCATTATATTTGAAAGAGCTTTACTTGTGACAGTGATTAGATTAAAACTTAGAAGGAAAGCTGACTTTTAAGGTGATGATGATGCTCTTCTGAAGGTCACAAGTGCTAGCAGTTTCACTCTGAATTACTTTATCAGCTAATTCAAATTAATGGATTTATCTCATATAGCTGTTCTGTCCTGGTAAGCTCTAACCTGTGAGGGTGTCTTATAGGAAAAGGGCAGAAAGTTCACATAATTATATAATCCTTGGAATAGACTTGGAATTATTTGAATAATTAAGAACCGTGCAACTTCATGTGAAAGTGGTCATTTCTATAAGGTGTTTTGTACATTTTTTTTAAAGCCAGTTCAATTTAATAAGATAGATATTTTAAGACTTTGGGGTGTCCATTTCCAGAATCTGTGAGACCTAAGGCAATTAGAATAAAAATAGAACCAGCAGAATTTTTTGCTGATTCTAGGGGGAAAAATTGCTGTAGATTTATAAAGCGACTCCCATGAGATTTCCATTGCTGCTGGTTAGCAGAAGAATTTCTCTTCTAAGTGCTTTATATCTCATGCATCTCACTGTCTTTTTGTGGTAATGATTGTTTTTCCAAATATAATACTGCTTCCTTGGAGGCAGGTTAGAACTTGAAGGGCAATGGGAGAGGCGAAAACCGTGCAGGATAGAGAATAACTGTGAATTTGCTCCAGGGGTTTCACAGCTTATTCAGACATACAAGTGGTTATACAGTTTACCAATGAGGCAATTCTCTGGGGTAAGCAAGTCATAAAGACCTACTGAAAGTGCATTTTCACAGTCAGTCTAGACCAATGTGAGGCTATGCTGCCGTTGAAGCAGGCAGGCTCCCTTTCCTGGCAGCTTGTTCCCATGGCCTCCCTTTTGTTAGCACCAGCATTCCTGCGGCCCTTCAGCCATATGGGTCAGGGAGTTGGTCTAGGTGGCAATTAATCAGTTTGCAAGGGGATTTCTGTTGGTGTGGGTTTTCTTTCAGGATGATCATCTCACAGCCTATCTGCATGGGCTGTGGTGGCAACGCGGGGAAGGGAAGGAGATGATATGACCAAGGAGGGCTGGCTCTACGCCTTTTGTAGCAGTAGAGGTGTAGATTGGCATAAGCCTGTTGATTCTTTTGACACCAGAGGGTTGGTTTTTTTCGTTTTTTTTTTTTTTGGTGATGTCAGATGTCTTGGTTCTTTTGTATTCAAACTGTAAATGTTGTGACTTTCAGCCCTAAATCACACCAACCTAAGAATTTCCTCCAAAACAGTATCCGCACATCTGCAGGATACTGCACTGCTGACTCATGTGATGCTCTCAATTTGCTAGGAAATATGAAAGTGCAAAACAGAGCATGCAGTCAGATGCTCATTGGCCATGTCAGGCAAGAAACTATGTTGCTTCTTAAATATTTACAAATATATAAGCAACTAAAAAAAAGTAAAAGACAAAGACATAGGGAAATTAATCGATCGGGTAGATCACTTGGAATACCRTCATTTCTTACACATCAATCTGTTGTTCCAGAAATATGTTAAAATTCTTCTGTTTCTTTCTTGGTGCAAACTGTCTGCCATATTGATAATTGTGCAAAACTAGTTTGTTTTTTAGGTCATGAACTGGCTGTCCATCTTTTGGGGCTCTTAGAATGTGTCACCCTACCATGGCTACCATGGCACCTCTAGTTTTATAAAAAATTTTCCAATTTTTTTTTTAATCTATCACAGCCATCTTAAAGTCTGAAACAGGATTTGCAGTGACTTTGTGTTTGGCTCGTAAACTGCTGTCCTAAGTTCAGGTGCTTCCTCACCAGAGTATGGTGTCAAAAGCAGAGAAAAATGAAAAATCAACAAGGCTTGGAAGCACACGTAATGTTTTCTTGTCAATGGCTAATTATTGCTGTTTTTAGGAATACATCATCTACCTGGGTTGTTTCAGGGATGAGCTGTATTTTTACCCGAAGTCCATTGTTTTGTGTACATCATAATTCTTGCAGCACTATGCTGGAGATAGTTATTGTGGAAAAAACTGTGATTTTGCTAAGCAACCTGGTAATGTTTCATGATGATAAATACAATTTATTGCATTAATTGAACTGTTGCTGTCTTGAAATATCACAGTAAATGTCCCAGAGATTTGTTTGTGTGACCTGTGCAATGCAGAGCTACTTATGTACTACTGGCCCTCTTATTAAAAAAAAAAAAAAGTTTCAATAGCTAGATGATTTCTGTAGACTTAAATAGCTGTGGGATCCAAAGTTCTATGAAGAATGAAAAATAATGTTGCTTATGTATGAATTCCTGTTAGATTAAAAAAATAGTTCCTCTCTATAAAGTATCACAGCTTTTTTGACACTCGGGTATTCCAAAGCCTTTTTTCAGACAGACTAGATGATCTTGTTTCTTTGGACCTGTGGAAACAGATTTCATAGTCTGATCTCGTAAGCAATGTGCAAAAACAAGAAAGAATCTTTTATTGGTGAAGGAGCTGCATTTATGAGTAAACACTAGGAAGTGCTGAAACACATTACCCTAGCCTGAAGTTTCTCTCCCTGTCTACAGCATTCTAGGTCACCCATCACTATAGTTTATGCAAGCCAATTAATTAGAAACAAGTACACATAAGATGTTGAAGGATGTCCCTGTGCCCTTAGATTTCCTTTGCATTGAAATGCTGTGAACATCTGAAGAATTGCTCAGGACGCTTCAGGGTCTAAAATAGGCTTTWTTGACAGGTGTTAAAGAGAAATGAGATAAGGTTAATCTGCAGAGCATGCCTGCCTACCGGAGATTGCTCTCCCTGACAGGGTGCTGTAACTCCAGGGCTACAAAGGAAGAATATTTCCCTCTCTCTTCATTAACTGCACGTTAGCTATCAATTTGCTGTAACCCCCCCCCCCAAACTCCAATAAAATGTCTGCTCTCATTTTTCCAAATGCAGGAGTGATAGTCCGAAAGTGGAATTAGTGGGCAGTGCAGTGCCTGGCACTCTAGAGAAAGACTCCTCTGAAAGAAGCAACGACATTGGTAAGTTATAGTGCTTTTTTAGTTTGCCTAAGAAATTTATAGCATAAATGTCTCCGTTATGATCCAAAAGGCAGATTGAGGATTTGGCAACGAATGTGAATGAATTTATATCAAATTTTAACTGTAGAATTAAAGGAACATTTCTGCTTGACCTGTTTTGTTGCTTTTTTCTGTTTAAAAAAACAAACCAATATGAAATGGTGAGATATTTTGACTGGAAGGGCTTTTTGTTATTTTTGTTTCAAAGTCAGAGACAAGTCAGAAGGCCAATGATAGTAAGTCATACGTGTTTAACAGATGTAATATTAATGCTGCCATATTTTTAATGCTGTAAAAAGCTTCTACGTTTGGTGCAGTTAAAAAATAACCCGTGCATTTCCTAATACAAAGGCATAGAGACTAAACTAAAGAAAAATCCATTTGACTTAGAGCATTGAGGGAAAAACTATACATTTCTTTTTAAAACAGTAATTCGTGTTCCTGAAACACGAACAGCTTAATCAGGACACCACCTTGAGAGGAGCAAAGGTGGGTGATTTTCCTCTCCGCTCTCGCCCTCCGGCCCTTTGGCGTTTGCCGTGGGCGGGAGGTGTTTCTGGGGWGGGTGAGTGACGCTGTGCCGGGAGGCGCTGGTCCGCGGCAGCCATCTCCGGCGCGCCCCGCCCCGACACCTGCTGCTGCCCGTCTGCCCCGGCCGCAACAGCTGCGCCCCGCCCCAACGGCTATTTCGGTGCCGGCCGCCTGCCGCCGCCGCTCTCCTGGTCAGCCGCTTCCGTAAAATACTGGGCTTTCAGCAGCCAGACCTGCCTTGTCTTCACACTTGAAATGCCCGGTCTTTCATTTATCGATCGATTTTTAATGAAAACGTAAAAATTAAAGCACTGTGTTGATTTCACATGGGGTTATGAGCTTTTTGGCATCCCTATGGCTGCTTTTTTTTAGTCTTCTGCTGTTGCGGTGGTTTGTGATGATAACATTGTTCTGGAGAACCAAGTAATATGTTTTTTCTAGATTTTTATTTGGGGTAAACATGAAAAACTAGAAGCTGGAAATAAATTCCATGAATGTTTTTGTTGTAGAAATTAATCTTAGAGAATGGTATGGAAATATAGTCAAATTCTACCATTTAATGTTTATTGCCCATTTTTATAAATTTGCTTCAAAGCTTGCAAGCCTTTGTTTACTTAAAAGAGAAAGCTATCAATGCAAATGGCATATAACAGTGTGATGAAAGAAAACTTTTTTAATCCCAGTGCTAATTTGTTTGGGATTGCTATCAGGATAAAAGCATAGAAGGTTTTTTTTGTTTTGTTTTGTATTTGTTTTTGTTTGTTTTGTTTTTGTTTTTGTTTTACAAAGCCTCTGGAAGGATAGGTAGGATATGTGATGTAGACTAGTTTTTATTCTTTTCCAGAACTCAGTTCTTTAATGGAGAATAGAAAGCCAGCAAGAGTCCATAAACCAAACCACATTTACAGCATGTTGCAAAGGGTTTAGCTGATGACCTAATGTTACCACTAACACAGACAGTAAATTGAGTCCAAGGATAGAATAGTGTGAATACTTAGATGAGTATAACATGATAGGGTCAAACCAGGATGGCATTTACAAGGGCAAATCATGTTATTCTACCCTGTTAGACAACTTGTTAAAAGAAAAAAAAAAAGAAAAGAAAAAGATTTTGGAGTGAAAGTTGACCTAAATTTCATAACTGATAAGAATTTTTAGAAGGCTTGTGATGGCTCCTGTAAAATATTGTTAGATAAATAAACAGCCCTTCAAGAGGAGGGTAGAGTGATAAATTAGAGCTTCATGAGCCAAAACAATTCACAGTGGATTAATGTCTTTTACTATGCAGAGAGGTTTGCAGTTGAGGACAATTTATGGGGTAGTGTTATTGGAAAGATTTATGATAAGTGTGTTAGATTTCTGATTTATTAATGAAGAGAATAGTGGATTGGTGAAATCTGGTGGGTAAATGAGTTATTTGTAAAAAGGATGGATGACTGAGTGGAGTCCAGTGTATTCAGACCACTGATGGATTGGGCAGTGTGAGTCCATATAATATTTAACTGTGTATGTGTTACGCATGTTGCCCCAGCATCACATACTCTGTGGCGAGGACAGCCTCAGCTTCCTCAGCTTTGACTGGAAGGTTCATCCTTCCATTCAAAATTGATATGATTAAATCTAGCCGTTTGTTTTCTTTTCAGTAATCCAAATTCACAGTTGAGCTAATTACTGTGGAGTTATGTGACAGATACACCAGGGCTTAGGAGCCTTTGGAGAGTATGGAAGTTAAATGGCTTCTGTAATAGCTCCGGTATATGACCAGTCAGGTTACTGGGTCACTCTTTATTCCTTCATTACCCTAATGTGACTCCAGGATGCTTAGAGCTCCTGTAGAGGAAAGGGGAAGAAGCAGCAGTCAGCTGCAAGTTGCCTAACCCAGTTTCATGCTTTTGCTAAGCCCTGATAGCAAATCACGGGATGGGTGCTACAGCACTCTCCTGGCTTTTTTGCACTAGTGACAGCAAACTGGATAATGGCTGTCTCTTTCTCAGCGCTTGCTGTCCTATAGCCAGTTATAAATCTCAGTCTTTCAGTATGTGCAAAAACACTGGAGAGAATGCATTGGTTATAAAAGCAAAGCATATTAAAGCTGGGTGGCAAGTAGCTTTCCATTTTGCAATGCCTTTTTTAAGGCTTTCTATATTGGTTCCTTTCTTGGAAGAAAAAACCTTTAGGAAGAAGGCAGAGAACAAGGTCCTTACATGTACATTCGCCCCCAAAAAACAAACCACAAGTAAACAACAACAAAAAAATCACCAATTCAGTCAACAAATGCGAAACAATTTGCAGCAGGGAATTGAGGGATCCAGGTTCAAAACTTGTGTGCAGTTTAGGTCCCTCATTCCAGATCAGTGTGTTAAACACTGCTTGTTTTGGAAAAGGTATTTTTCTATTAATCCTCCATGAAATTTTCCACTTCAGAAAGTTCTGGCATCAGTGGACACCAAAAAATTTTGGTGTCAATGGTGTCTTTAACCGCAAACCCCCACACCTTTAAAAACATCTATAAAAAATTTTACTTAACTTTACCAACCAAGAAAGTCGCAATTGCTTGAGCAAGGCAGAGGTGATGGGTAACACTGTGCGTAACACTCTTTCAGTTTCATATATAAAAAGTTATTTTTATGTAAATGTTAGTGCATGGCTTGATTTCACTAGCATGTTATGCTGAGTTGTGACTTGACATTTAAAACTCTTGATGATAATACAGCACTGATGACAATTTTGCAATTTGTATTGACAAGGGCAAGTCCTGTTCAGCAACATGACTGCTGATTGTAGTTCTAGTGGCAGCTATTACCACTGTTGTTCTTGCTTTTGCTTCCTTCCACAAGCCTTACAAAAAATGCTGGCAAACTAGCCTTCAGAATATATTACTAAGATGAACCATTCCCTTTTCCTCCTCACTTCTTTTGTTTTCTTTTTCCCTATTTTTAGTGATGCCTTTACTTTACTTTCCACGCATATTTCATCCAGCTTTTCCTATTTACATCTCTTTGCCATGGGTAACTCTTCTTCATTTCATGAGGGTAAGGCTTCTTTCTCTGTTTCTTTTCTGTCCTGTCTTTACTTTCGTTGACAATGAGTACCTAAATATTTTATAGACAACCTAATGTGTACTGGCTATTACAGACTTTTTAAGTTAAAAGTTGCAGCTTAGTGTACTGTAACAGACAATCTTGCACTATAGCACTGACATGGAATATAAGCATTATAGTTTCTATTATTTTACCATAAAAAATTTTAGTGATGTATGTGAAGTATACAATCTGTATGTGCTGTTTGTCAATGCTGTGTTCATTAATGTGTTCTTACAGTCAGATGATGCCATCACAAAGTTTAATATGTATATTTTGTTGTGATGTCTGTACATGTTACAAAGCAGAAGATATTCAGCAACATTCTAGGCTAGTTTTCTAGTCTGAAGTAGAAAAAAACCATAGAAATTTGCAAAGCACTCATTGGTTCTCAGACTTGCACTGCCATGTCACCCAGCATTTGCCTCCCGTATTGCTGTGGTTAAATCACAATAGTTTTATCTGTTTTAAAGTCTCACGTACAGACTCCTGTTCTGGAATGACAATGGCTTTTGGGGCTTGTTTAAAATGCTTCCAAAGCAACATAAGCTACACTCTAAGTCCTGTTCTACCCGCAGAAAAGTAGTCCATATGGAGAAGCATATTGGTGTAAACAGTTTAAATTCACATAACTTGACTTTTAGATTACGTATTTGTTTTTAATTTCACACACAAAAAATATTTCTGAGAGTTAGTGATATGACAAAAAAAAACCCTAGTGCATTTAATAGCTTCTTGGATCAAACACTAATGCTTCCAGAAAATTACTGAATTATTCCAATTAATTAGGGGTATTGAGTTCTTTCTGCAATGTAAGTGAAGATTAATCCTAATTCTTTAACTATACACACACTGTGGAATACTGCAGTCCCCATATCCAAAATAGGATTGCTTTGAAAGAGCATTTAAAATCATATGGATTTAAGCTAAGTAATTTAAAGAATAAGCCAGGAACAAATAAAAATAATTTATGTTCTGTGGAAATGCTCAGTTAATGCACACAAGAAACAGTCTCTTTGTGCTTTGCAACAAGACTGAGCTGCACAGGCACTTCCCATGCAGAGCCAAGTGGACACAGCTTTCCATTATTTTTCCTGGCTCTTTACACATTTTGCATATTAGTTATGAAAGCAGTTAATAATCTTCAACAGTGCTAACAAAAGGCACATACGCATTTGTTGATTCCTGCTGAAACATAGTGTTGGCAAGAATTTTTTTAAGAGATTCCCTGAAAACTAGTTAATGTGAGCACATTTTTCAGAGTTTCCTCAGACTTTAATCTTCAGAGCCCTTCTTGATGGCTCACGGAGTACTGGCTGGACCCATGCTGTTAGCCATACTCATCTTCTTTCTCTCCCCCCCCAACCCTGGTGCTAAGTGCCTGGAAGAGTAATTAAAAATTACTACTACTTTAAAAAAATCTAACAAAAAAACAAAATAATCTGTATATTGTGTTTCCTTGAGCTGTATCTATAGTTGTTCCAGAGCTACTTGCTCATATTTGTTAGCAGAGGTGATCATTGTGGCTCTGAATGGAAGAAAAAGTGATCTAATAAGATTTGGCCCACGCTAGGGAAAAAGTCTGAGACTCTTTCCGGTAAAAAGTTGTAGAATGGAGCATTTTTGTGTTTAAATCACAAGCCATTATACTGTAAGACATTATAATTATTTTGCCTGAAGACACAAAGTAAAACTTGGAGAAGGCAAAATACCGGTGAATATAAGGGGTTGAGGACAAAGTGTGAATTATATAATGAAGACAGAAATCTGCCTAAAACTGTTATTTCCTTCTATGCTACTGTTCACATTCATTTTAATATAGCAAAGCAAAGGAGTAGAATTACACGATTGTGTCAAGTTGTAATATTTCTGTCAATGAATTAAAATTGCCCATAAACATAGATGTGAATTGTACATATTGTAATCATGGATATGGTAATGGTCCGTTAAGGGGTCTAATTGGGTTTCTTGCCCTGGGGGGTCCTGAAAAAGGCAGAAAAACAGAAATTTAAACTGTTCTCCATGTGTGTCAAATTGAGGTGCCTAAAAACAGCATATCCATTTCTTATAGCTCAGTTTTCTTGACCTTTCAGTTCTTCCTTGGCATCTTCTGAATCATTAAAAATAAAATCCTTATGAGGACACTAGCAAGTGGTTAGCAAAGCTGGTTATGGCAACTTTCTACATTCAGCTCTTCAGCTGACAAAACTCAGGGTTAAAATGTGGAAAGATAATTGTATACATTAGGAAAGGTGCAATAGCTGCCGCAGACAGCCAGATGGGCAAGCTTCCTTCTGCCAAAGCAAGGAAGCAGGTGGGCAGCCCTTCCAGGTACATTGCAGTTAAACTCTAAAAACTCTCCTGCTAAAACCCAAATCTTAAAATAGAGTCTGCAGTTAATAATGGATGAGATTCTGCTAAGAGTATAGCTGTATTCCTTGAAGGGTAAAGGGCTCCTCAGCGTGGGGAAGGTGGCACAGTCTGGACACTGAAAGTGCTTAAAATAATTGTGGTCTTCTGAAAGTTCCCAACAGCACGCAGATTCTTGATTGAGTTAGTGTTTCTTAATTAGTGCTGTGTATTGGATGGACATTAATTAGTGCAGATGATTTCATTTGCAGTATCTCGGTCTCACCTGTTGTATGCAAAGCTTTCAGGCAGAATGTAAAGACAGTATGCCATTTCACTAGCCTATTGTCAATCTTTTAAATGTATTGAGTATGATGATGAAATGAAATCTACCTTTGTGGCTTTTATGACATTATTTTCTTCAAATGAATTGAGTGCCGCCTTTGCCTCATTTATTCCAGCTCTGCTGTATTTCTGTTCTATGAAATCTGGCCATTAACATTCTGAATATATTGGTTCTGGTATTATCAATCACTTTCCATTTCAGTTTACTCAAGGTGAAATCTCTCTGCTAATGCAAAAAGCTTTCCATCTTCATCATGTATAAATGACTTTGTCCAAAGACTAAAAACCCTAACTTTAAGATAAAATTAAAGCCTAGCCATGTTTTTTGCCAAAAAAGTAAAGGCAAGCGAAGGGAGGAGGAAGAAGCAGAACTATTTAACTTTTTGGTTTGGGGTGTTTTTTTGGAGGGATTGAAGGTTGTTTTACAAGTAGGTATAACTCTTATGAGCTCAGAACTCAGAACTTTTTCCCCAGATAATTGTTTATTTTTCTAAATCTGGATATTTTCTAAAAACACCATCRTCCTGTTTTAAATACTCATGTCTCCAAATGAACATAGCAATGGAGAATAATATCCTATTCTTAACTGTCATGGAAAGATACCAGGGAATAATTCTTGCACAGCTAACATTTTTCGTTTTCATTAAATATATTTGCTCAGTAAGCCATATATTTACTCGTATATTAGAATTGCGCTGATGTCTTTCTCCCCATCTCATGAATTAGCTCAAGAATTACCAGCTTGATCAACAAGACAGTAATAATGATGAATGCATCTGTATATTTGTAGAATAAATATCACCTGATTTTTAATTAGGAGATGTCACTGTTATTTGGAGGGTGACTTCTCTATGTKCAATAGAATGTCCTTTACTGATTTTTATTAACAGTAGAGAAAGCTGGTCCACTGGATGCTCATGCTGCCTGACTGGCAATTAATATGWCTCTGAACACGGTAGATGGGACTTTATTTTTAATGGCCTCTCCTGGGGTCCAGCCCAGGAAGGCTGTACATTTTGCCTAGTACCTAGATTTAAGCTCCCAATTTCTGATAGCTAGAAGTACACATCAAAGTCAAATGTCTGCATTTAATGACCTCAGTGAATATAATATGGTCACACCCATATAGCCTTACTTTCCATTAGCAAAAAATAGTCAGTAAAATAATCAGTGTAAGTGAATTCATTACTGAATCTACAGCATAGATGATAGTAAGGCAGATGTCTCTTGTATGATTGTGTTCCTCATTTTTCTTTACCAGTTTACTAGATGGGAATTTTCTTGAATGAATACTTCATAGGTCATGACTGTGGAAGGTGGTGATAATCTGGAATGCAGAGAGCATTGGGAGAGAAACACACATCTAAATAAAGAGAACAAAAAGAGGGGAATAAAGAGCATATGGAAGTACTGGAAATGGATTTTCTATTTTAGCATTTTACAGTACCAAGTTTCATCCCTTACACTGAAATAGAATTTCATGTACAGTATCAGCTGAGTGGCTGTGATTTCACTAGTTTGGCAGCAGGTTTCACCTGTGGAACTTTTCCAACCTTTGCTCTGCTCTTTTTTAAATTCAATGCAGGTATAGCTTGCCTTAGTTTATTTTTTTGGCTATCAGAAATGCATTCAGAAGTGGAAAAATGGGACTATTGCTAAATTTCTTCCTGTTATTTCTTGATAAGGAAGCTTTGTGCAGAAATGTTCATGTTTCAAGGTATTCATAAAATGTGTGAAGCAGATTTTATTTGCAAATGCTCATGGGTCTCATGGACACAAATTCATACCCTCTTTTGCTGTTGATCAATACATTTTTAMAATTGTAACACAAATATTTTATTATTCTGATCAAACATAGAACTCTAGGTAACAATTAGTTTATTTAAGCCTAAGGAGCACCCAGAATTAATGACTGCGCTATTCTTTTCATTGGTTGTTCTCCATTTTAGTGCAGTTACTTGTCTTTTGCAAGAACAGAGGAAGGAGCAGTGGAGCTTACCATGGCAGTGGCAAAAGCGAGAGAGAGCAGGCATGTACGGGACCATTCTTAGGCTTGAAGACAACTTCAGCCAGTTTACTGTCCCCTAAAGAGGTAGTCTCCTCTTTGCCTCACTTTTAGTTGCTTATATCAGTTCTCTGAGACTTCCTTCTTTCAGTGCAAGTGTTGGTGTGGCCGGGCACACAGTGGTGGAAAATAAGTTGGATTTAAATTAATTCGGAGAAAACAAATAGTGAAAATTAGTGAAAATAAGCTGGATTTAAACTAATTCAAAAATAAAACCCAATTAGGTTGGAAAGAGTGGCTGGGGACAGAGGGAAGGATTGCTTCAGCTAGCATTTTTACCGATGTACACAAGTTTCACGTGTTTATACAACYGAGTGTATATTTTTTGATGGCAATATTTTCTTGCTGTGCAACTTAACAAAGTACTGTAACACAGAGTGATGAAAACAAAGATAATTTATTAAAATATGTGCATTGATTTGCTGTGTGATCTTAAGCAAGTCATTTAGCTATCTCATGCCTCAACTTCAAACTGGGTATTACTGGAAAGCAGATCTCCCATGTGGGCTAAATTTTTTCCAGAAGATAAATTTTTCCTTCCGTATCTCTTCTCCCCAAATCCTGAAGTTCTGTAGGACTCTAGAGAGGTTTTGTATAATCCATTGATGTTAGTTCATTCTTACTTTAAAAGCACTGTAGCCTCACCTGATCTGTGGATATATTTGAAGTTTTGAATTGTCAAATCCTCAGTGACAGACTTTACCTTAGGATGCAGGCTGCAACAGTCAATAAAAAAGCAAAGAGAGAAATACCTGGTAGAGGACTGTGGGGTCACTGGTTATATATAGGAAGAGTTGCTCCAAAGATAGAGTGGTGTTTGGAGGTGAATAACCCTAGACTATTTTAGGGTTATTGAAAGAAGTCTCTCTTTTTTTTTCCTGGAGATGAAAGAATATTGCTAAATAAAGAATGTCTGATCCCTTTTAACTCCTAGCAGCCAAATCATGAGTACTTGGAATCAGCTGGAGTGTCCTTCAGTGTGCATAGTTTATTGACCCAGTAATAGGCTTGTTTTTCCATTCTGTAATGTTGTATGGGGGTTGTAATAAGGCAACAAATCTTCAGAGATTCATTGTTTTTTAACAGTTCTGAAAATTAGGTGCCCAGTATATATAACTATTAACGGCTGGTTTTTCCTACGTGTTGTGCAATAAAAAATAGCTTCTGAATAATGAATAGACTTTCAGCATTTGATTCATATCTGAAAGCAGTTTTATAGAACTTTGGATTTATCAAGTCTTTAGTGTCTCTTGTACGTTTTCTGTATAATTTCTGCTTAACATATGCAGTGGAGTATTTTGAAATGGAGGTAGCTGAAATTGATTGATACAACCCGTAAAAATAGATGAATGGTGTTAAGCCATTTGATTCAGCCATGTATTCACAAGCTGCATTATTCCTTCACCCATCACATCAGTCTTTCACGTAAACATGCTACCACGTGGCTGGATTCAGTAAACCAACACTCCCCCAGTGTATTCCATTAGCCATAAAGACAGTCAAGACTTTATTCCGGTAGACCTGGCTTTCCTGGGCTCTCCTTCAGTTTCAGGAGTCTCTTGGTGTTTTACTTGTCTTAAGCTCTGGGCTATCGAAGATACTCCTCTCATCTACAGTTTCATGGTCCCTCCCAGCCCAGTCATTCTCTTTCTGTGATCCCATAAGCAATGGGGTGGGCTGTGGCAGATGTAGCGCTGATGTGACAGCTCTTGAGGCAATGTGTACGCTGTCTTCAGTCTCCAAATGTTCAGAAGAAAATTTTACTACTCTCTCTAATAGCGAGAAGGAACTTTTGAAACTGTGTTTTCGATTTCATGCCACAGGACCCATGTTGTCATTTAGCTTTCACTGTACTGGGTGTAAACAAAACCAAAGGCTGCTCGAGCATTCCCCTCTGCTTTATTGTGCTTGAGATGGAAGGGTAAGTGTGCTTGGCAAGGGTGACTGGATTACAGCTGTCTTTGGCTTCCAATTTTTTGTTAGTGACAGGATGGTGTCTGAACGTGTAAAATACTGTGACACAATGGAGAAAATGGGATTTGATTTCYTTGAAATTTAAAAAAGTTCTGATTTTTTCCCTTTGAGAACATCCATCAGAAAATCAAATCAATTCTATTTTATATTTTTAAGACTTGGAAGGTTTTGACTCTGTAATACCAATTGCTGAGAAGCTTAATCATCCAACTACAACCAGACCAAAAGCTACTGGCAGGAGACCACCCTCCCAGTCTCTCACATCTGTAAGTTAATTTTCCTTTTCTTTTAGAAAGATTTTATTTTCTGATTTTTTTTTTCTTCTACTGTCTGTGTTCCTTGGTACTTTCACCTACGTTTTCACAGCCATTTCTTCACATGTACAGGGRGGCAGGGAAATGCAGCTTAGGAAAATCAGTGTCAAAAGTCTGCCAGTGTTTTGAATACTAATGTTTAAAACAGTCCTTTCCTTATAGGAGTTGTACCCCTYGTTTGGGTGCTGCCAGGTATTTCTTGCCAACCATGACCAAGGCCAGAAAAATCCTTCATAAAAATCTTTGGAATAGACCAGTTTGTGCTAAGTATCAAGGATTTTGAAAGCAGTTCCCAAAGGAAATCTCTTGTTTTCTCTAGGACACGTAACAGACTTTTTAGGACAAATAGACCACTGTCAGCCTTCAGCACCTCTCATGGGCCATCATGCATTTCTTCTCATTAAGCTCACTATTGTAAATGTAAGAGTGATTTAAATTTCACTCTCTAATGTGCATCTTAAGACAAGCTGGCCTCATAATCCGTTCTTTGGAAACCAATGCTCAGTTTTTCAGTGCCTTTTTCTTTTGGTTTTGGGGTTTGCTTTCATGCTTTTTGCATTCTGGCGTATCGGAATGAGAGCAACTACTCAAGGTTACCCATATTCTTATTGCTGAGAAAAACAGAGTGGAGGGAGGCTAAAAGCATTGTTGTGAAAAGCTTTCAGAATTGGCTATGTACATAAATACAGTAACCTAAAAGACAAGCTGAAAGGTTTCTCTTCCCCTGTAAAATCTATGGGGAAAGAGACAAAGGGTGGAAAGAACTTGCCCCTCATTTGCCGCCTTACAAAGTGGCAGTGTGTAAGGCAGCCCTGCAGTGCTGGCAGCAGGCACAGGTGGCAGCGTGAGCCCTCTGAAGGAGCTGTGCACAGAACCGCCCGGGTGGTGGGCCTGACATCCCCGCAGTGCAGTGCACAGTGTCCTAGCCAAATAGGTAGAGCTCTTCTTGTGGACAGGAATGTGCTTTCGTGTTACAATATAATCAATGCAAAAGTGTAACTTTACGTTGAATCCGGCTCTAAGTATTTCCTGTTCTGTGACTGCTTTGAAAGCATTCTAGCCTTGAAAACATGACTTAAAAAACCAAAGTGGGGTAGTGTCCTGACTGTAAGCTTTGTTACCCTTGAAAATGGTAGCTTAGAAAAAAATGTTATCACATAAATGCTTTTCTGCTACCTATGTTAAATTCTTATTCAATGAAAATATCTGCATTTCTTCCCCCTCTTGGGGTGTTTGTATTTGTGTTTTGTCTACGTAGTCCTCCCTTTCAAGCCCAGATTTCTTTGACTCACCAAGTCCTGAAGATGAGAAGGAGGAACATGTTTCCATTACACAGAAAACTATTGAAGTGTCAAGGAAATCAAGAACGGTTACAATATCACAAGTAAGTTGATTGGAATGTGTCTGCTTAACCTTATTGCATGCATTAATTTTTAAAATATTATTCAAATACTTATTTTTTAAATTTAATCCAATAGTCACCTTGGTAACTAGCCCTTTAAAGAAGTTTAAAAAATATTAAGATTGTTCCATGTTTGAAATGCAAAATTAAAGTGAATGGCACAGTTAAAATATCTCTGTTACTATACTGTGGAAAAAATCCTTCTAGTGTAAGTACGTTTTACAGAATCAGAGAAGGTAGGGAAGCAAGTTTCAGAAGCAGCAACCCTTTTTTGCAGCTGTAAATTGAGTATACATTAGGAGAGTCTGCGAGTAGACAAAATGCGTCTCTTTGACCCATTCTAAGTATATGTGAATTTAAATTTGCAAGTATAAGCACCTTTTATACCAGTACAACTCTGTCCATCTTACAGGCTTGTGCCATTCTTATTGTAAATTAATAAAACTGTAAAACAATCAAATATTACAGAAAGTTTGTAGATCAGGCTCTAGAGGTTGGAGCTCTTTTTAGTACATGTTGATACTTTTCGTAATACAGGCATTACATGCTAATAGTATAACAATTTTTTGAAAGATGAAGGCATGCATGTCTGTGATCAAGTTACAAAGATAATGTTTTGCTATATAGCTCCCTCTTCTGGGAGCACTTGAATTAACCAATACTCTTGGGCCAACAGTTGTAAATGATGTGCTGGCATGACAACTGTGTGTAGATATGCCTGTAAAATGAGTATACTGCTGTCAGAAAGTAGCTGCAAATGGCCATTTAAGCTCTGAAATAAGGTATTCAGTGTGGTTGACTCTAGTTGTGCTTTATTTACTTGCTTCAGGTTTGAAATTGGCCTAACATCTCTGTTCAGTCCAAAAGAAACTTACGTTCTGTAAAGATTAAATAAYGATGTAAGGATTATTATCTGTGAAAGGTCCGATGATAGGTACACGTTACTCATGTATGCACACACATACAAAATTTTAAAAGAATTAAATTATTAATGTCACAAAGTCAAGCATTGAAGCCACTGGAGTGATTTAAKGCCATTTTTGGTTTTATGCTCACACTGTTTTTCCACAGAACCCTTGTTTATGCAGTGCTTGTCTGGGACGGGTTCTGTACTCGGTCCCATTCATGCGGTGGGGAAGACTTTTCTGCAGAACTCAGTGGGTCCCAGTCTTCCCAACACAATTTCCCCTGATTTTCATCTGACTACTAACTTTCTCTCAGTTTCTTTGTCTAGCTAATGCTACTGCCACAGTCCCCAAGTCTTCTCTTACGATATATCTCCTTCAGTTTCCATACCTTTTTTTGCCTCAATATCTTGCCCTGTTTGCTGTTCAATTTCAGTATCTCTTTCCCCAAGAGAAGTTGGAATGTTGTCTGGTGTTTTTGTCTTACCCTGGGCCAAATCAGATTTTCAGATACTGCAGGTCAATACCATAAAATGCACATTTTAGCATTACCAAATAACAGTATGACAAATAATTAAGACTCACCTTACTTGCTGCTGTGATAACTGTACTTGTACACTCTTCTGTGTATGCAATAAAGCGACTAGCCATATGTGGTAGGTGGACTTCAGATCTTCTATACCTTGTCTAATGTAGAGGGCATTGGATTGCAATTCAAGAAGCATGGGGTCCTTCTGAGCTAAGCCACAGATTTTCGGAGTGACTAGGTTAATACTGCCTTTGATAGTTGCAAGGATTCTCACATGCTTCAGTTAACATCAGACAGTACAGTGAAGTTATGTAATTCTTACATTTCTTATTAATATATTATCACTCTGAAGTCATGGAGTTTATTTGTCTTTATATGTCATACCAACAAGCGGACTTAAGGAATGTTTACCTCTTCTTGTAATACTAAGGGGAAAGTGTAACACATTTCTTACTTTTAAAACAGTGTTGGGTGTTGTAGAAGAACCCTTCAATGGTTAGTTGGAGGTCATACATGTAATTTGCAAAAAATGCAGCTCGAAATCTGGGCACTACAATTTTGTGCTCTGAAAGACACATTCATGGGCGTTGGCATATTCTCACAAACTTCTGAGAGAAACACCAAGTATCTGTTATTCAGAGTTCATTTCACAGTTGTTCATTTCACTGGTTGGTTTTAACAATTGTGGAAACTCCTACTGAAACTGTCTGATCTTATGGGTCCAAATTGGACCCCCTCTGATACGTATGTACAAAGATAATTTGACTGACTGTTGCATCTATCGTGCTTTGGCCARTACTGTTGATATTTCATTTTGTACTTTCAACATTACTACAGAGCAGTAAAATGCTTAGTGTTTGTTAGAGATCTGCTTTTCATAAAGTTTTCTCCACATATTAAAAGTGATTCTGTTTGTTTTAGGTATCTGAAAATAAAACTTCCTTGCCTCCAAAACCAGGAGGTTTGGCTAGTGGCAGTAATGTACAAGCATCACTCTCCCCTTCACCATCACCTGGATTTCATTCAATTGCTATGGGAACAACAGGCCACAGGTCAAATTCCCCATCCCTGTTTGGTACTGAAGGAAAGCCAAAGACTGAGCCCTTGAGCCAAGGTCAGACCGTCCTGGAGGAGCTGAGAACACAAATTAAGGAGCTAAGAACCATTGTTGAAACAATGAAAGACCAGCAAAAGTAAGTGCTATAAATCACAACTTCAGGTGGGATGTATTTGTTAAATTTGCAGTGTCAGAGTGTATCCCAGGTCTCTTTCTTCTTGAATCTTCATATATGTTAATGCTGCAAGGATTTTGCATTTGTGTTTGTGAATGATTTTCTTCTACTGTTCTGACAAAAAGAACACATTCAGAGGTGAAAACCTCTGGAAAAAAGTCTGGCATTATTAATCTGTAAGAGGTCTTTTGCTATTTCTGAGAATATTTAATGTCTTGGAAATTAAACCTTCACTTACACTGTCTATTGTGTGTAGCCCAGGCAGGAAAAAGAAAGGGGAAAGCAAGATGCAGAGATTGTAGTGGAACAGGGGTGTAGGGGGAGATAAACAGAGTTTGGGGGAAGACAACGTGGGAGGGCCTGGTTCAAGCTGGAAGTATCCAGAAAGCACTGCGGCTTCGTCTCCTCGACTGACTCTTCCTCAGGTCCTGTGTTGGTGGCCGCGGCCGACGTCCTGCGGCACTTCTGGCACGGTCTGCTTCCACCTGCTGGGCGCTGTCTCGAGGGTCCGGTCAGTCAGTGGGAACGTGAGAAGGTGTCCGCTCCTGATAACTGTGCTCCTCTTCCTTGCAAAAGAGATGACAGCAAATTCATACTTACGAGTCATTAAGTCTAATAAACGAAGTTGTAGGGATATGCAGCTGTAAAATGGCTTAAATACATGATAGTGTGGASAGGATGTGTGCTACCAGTTCCTATAACCCACCAAACCCACCATTTACRTTTTATATGGGAAAAGGTACCTGGGTACTGATATAACGTTGATACTGCTAGCCAAGAACAGAGCCTGTGGATGCAGGGTTCTTAGGAGGAAACCGATTATTTGTTAGCAGTGTTGGGGGGGTTTTGTTCCTTTATAGATAGTATTACTTCTCTGTATATTCTATAGTATTCCAGAGCATACTTACTTTGATGACTAGTTCGGGGAAAAAAGATAGCTAGTCAGGTGTGGAAAACATGTCCCCAAGAGATGATCTTTCATTGTTTACTAGTTTAAACATTTGCATTCCAAACTTTTTTGCATTCTTTTGACAGAAAAGAAATTAAACAGTTGCTGTCTGAATTGGATGAAGAAAAGAAGATCCGTCTACGATTGCAGGTACTTAAATTATAATGTTACGGAAATATTTAGCCTCAGCTGTAGGACATACAACTCTGATAAGATACTTAGATTCCTGTGAATCAAAAACTTAACATTTCTAGAAGTGAGTACAAAACACCCAAAGTACAACACCCTTTGTAGCATTGCCAGTCTGTCATATATTGCAGCACTGAGTTCTTACTGAAAAGCCTGTTAATTGTATAAAAATGTGTCAACACAAATAGGCAGATTCAAAAAAAGTGAACACAATATAGGTTTCAAAGTATATTTTTAGTCTCAGTTTAATTGTCTAATTTTGTCACAAGTGAAATCTTGCCTTTTTAAATGATTTGCTCTCTCCTAGTTCTTTACTTTGTGTTAAGTTAGTCTTAACATACTTGGAATATGATTTCAGATAATAAGATTTATGATGTCTGTTTTATAGACTGTACTCAGGTTGTCTTTAATGAAGCATTAGGAACAATATAAAAGCTGGAATTCTAATTAAGAGCCCAGTTACTGCTACCATAATGTTGTATAGTACCTTAGCTTTAGAAGTTGTCATATTGAATTAGTATTTGGCCAGGGAGCATACCGCCCTCTCTGTGTGAGATTAGTGGAACCGGGCCTCTAGTGSGGTCCTTAACAGTGCTGCTTCAGTATGGAATTACTTTGAAACTGCTTTTCAGGATTTTGAAAAGTGATGTACTTCTTAAGTTTTTTAGTATTGATTATGTTTTATAGTCTTATGGTACAGGTCAAATGTGCTTTTTTTGTACTAGGGATGGAAAATTGAATTGTAATTTCTCTGGGCTGTTCTTGCTGAGTAAAGTGCTTTGGCAGAACTGGGGACCTTCAATAAATGTTTGCTTGGCTGTTGAGTGTGCACGCTGCAGTCCTGCAGAAAGGACTTTGTGTATGCATCTGCACAGGAGTATGGCTTCTAGTAACACACAATTCATGTTCAGCTAAAATTGAAACATATTTAGATAAAATGGATCAACATTTTAAATAGCAGTTTTTGCTTTAGTCTAACAGGCCAAACTATTCAGAGCTCTGGATTCTACCTCCAAGGATGGTTTTAAATCTTTATACTGAGAACTGCACTGATAGTTTTAAGGCTATGATGTTATAGCTGAATGCTGTTACTCTGGTTCAGGTCTTGCTTATACCACTAAGTTTCAGCTGCTAGCTAAGATGGCATAATCAGCTTTAAATGAATATGAGAATTAAACAGCCAGAAGTTGCATTAGTTTAACAGTGCTGATAGCCATAAACTCAGCTCAGTGCAGCTCTTGGTTCCTGTATTTAAGAAAACTGGCTAGAAATGGTGCAGTTAAACATTGAGGGTGTTTGTGATTGTATCTAATATCGCTGCCTCAGGGTTTCCAGCCTCCATCAGAGGGGCCAAGTGTACAGTTGGAGATGATGATAACTGCATCCAGCTGCTTTTACCACACCACTGTACATCCATCAGGGCCCTTAGGATGCCCAGATGCTGGCTTGAATGGTGTAAAGGTACCATCCCTATAGCAAGAGCCATCCCTATAGCAAGAGGGTCACTAGGTTTTGCTCCTCAACTACTGATGTTCATTTTCAGTGGCTTTGTTTAGTTGTACCACGTGTAACTGCAGCAGCCGGTGCAGGGACACAGTGCTCATTCTGCCTCTAATTCCTGGCAACAAGCTGTGTATGTTGTAAAAGTTGTAATTTAAAGAGTTTGAAAGGTCTTAAGGCACATCCCAATATTGATACTTGTCTAGCTTTGAAGGGAGAAAGCCATGACTGGTCATCTTATGCAGCTGAGAAGGTCCCTTCAATTTGTGAAGTCTGTGGAAGTAAGAGTAGTATAAAACCTATGCTTGACGCCTGTGGATAAGATTTGCTTTTCAAGCGGTACCAACTGTGCCTCAGTTAGTTAAAACATCTAATTGCATCAAAAATAATCTTTTTCTTTTCAGATGGAAGTTAATGACATAAAGAAAGCTCTTCAATCAAAGTGAATACTTGATAGATGGAATGTTGCATTATTCATCATGACTGAGACTCAAATTTATGCCCCAGCCAAAATAACTTTGTGCCAAATGATTTAAGAATTGCCTCAACATCCCTTTATTTGAAGGATTAGCACAAGAGTTTTGATAGCACAACAAAAATACCAACGAGGAAAAAATTTCCACATGAAGCAGTGCTGTGTGGCACTAGTTGTGACTGAGATTGTTCTTACTGTGCTAAAGGCTCTCTACTTCAAGATCGTAGGTGAAATGAAAACTCAGGCAGTTTAGTCCATAGTGGTACTATTTTGATGATATTTTTCCATAAATAAAGTGTATTTCAGATTATCTGTTTACAAGCTTTATGATTTTGATTTTTGGTTTTTAATTGTCTTTTGTCACAGATTTTAAAATGTTTGTACTGCGTATAGCCAGGAATGAATGTTAACGTTGGGGCTGGAGGGATTATTTTTGCTTCAAGATAGAACAGCCTACTTTTTGTTATGGTTTTAAGTTCTGTTAAATATGCAATTTTATGTCCCCAAATCCCCTACGAATAAGTTGTGTACGATAATGTATTTACAAGAGGAAAACAAACAAACAAAATATCTGGTCTTTGCAATGATTTGTGCCTTTCTTTGCCACGCACTGACTGGAGCTGGTTGCAAACCAGATTTCAGTAATGTAGCTATCATAATGACTCCTGTCACTTATACCGGTAGAGGTCACTCTTTTAATGTACAGCTGCTCAGGCAGTATAGCCAGATTTGTGTTCAGGTGGCATAACAAATGGCGCAGTTGAGAGCAGCTTTGTCCTTATCAGCTGTGGCTTTTTAGCTTTCCTGTTTTTAATAGGCCTCTCCAATTTGAATGTTCATCTCCGCTTGATTTTCTTTAGAAAAATTAAATGCCCGCCTCCATCCCCAATTTTGCACAGAGTGAACAGAATATGCATTATTAAAGCAAAAATAAATAAAAGTAAATATAAAACATGAATAAAAAGTTGTATTATTTCATGCACAATGTTCTCTTTATTGTGTGACACTGTTTCATTTGCTGTTTATGTGGTATCATTTGCTACATTCTGTTGTAAGCTGTCTGCCATTGAGAAAGAGAATGACACATTTTATAGTCCTGCTTTTGCAGCAGGACTTTTCCTAATTTCATTGAACTTGCTGCTTACTTTATCTGTTCTCTTGAAGTTTATCTGTTTGCTTTCATCCTTTCAAAATAACTTCTCCCTTTTGTCTGTTAGTGGTTTCATAAGTTCTTTACTGGCAGCAGAGTAACTCTAACCTTGTCAGGAATGTCTGTGGAGTTTATACAAAGCATTTAAATGTGGATATTTTTGCACAATTTGTGGAATGAGTGAGTGATACTGGTGATACTTCAGAGTGATTAAAAAAAAAAATCACACACACAAAGGATCTGTTTATCATCACATGAAGTGTTAGAATTGCCTCCATCCCGAAGATCCTGTGTCACAGCTAAGCATCCCGCCTGCCAGGAATTGGATGAGTCTTAGTTTTCAGTTGACTGGTCACATTCGCAAATGGTTGGCAGAGTTCCCATAATCTTCTTGATGTGGATAGATATATAAAATACCTACTACACTGTACTCGCATACTGCTTTATGGGTCTCAACTGGCAATGCAGGACCTTACTGTTGGGATAATTTCCTCTACCTTGGCATGTGCTTCTATTGTAACAAAGGTATCTGACACTGAAAGATTCTGTAGTGAAACTTAAGAATTTTAAGTCCCAAAACATTGCTCAGTTTACTCAAACAGAAGCACTAATAAAATATTTTGTCACTGAAATGCTTTTATTTAAGGTTTCTAAATAACTGCATTAAAATATTTTTTATACCAAGAATGATAGTCCCATCATAGTTTTCCAGCAATAAAGATTTCTAGATTACTTCCATGTCTTTCGTGAGGCTGCTGGCAGAGTTAGGAGAGCAGGAGGAAATAGGAGATAATCAATAAGAATTCTGTTTGAGTTTTTAGTGATCTATTTACAAGTTTCCAGAAATAAACAGCTCTGGCTTCCTAACAGCACCCTTGGAAGAAAATAAATTACTTCATCTGTGGTAAATAAAGTATTTATTCCTGAGTTGTACCTCAGAAATATAATGGGCATCTCGGAAATGTTCCATTTTTGCAAATAAAAGTGTGAATTTGGCATAGAGTTTCCTGATAGCAGATTACATCTATTTTTTCCTCCTGTTGAGATGATAACTTGTCATTTTATAAATCCGTATTTAGAAGTGCAACATATCATGCTTTGTAAAAGAAGATTAAATGAGATTTTGTGAAAATGCTTTGTTTTGAAAGTTAATTATTCTGAGAGAAGAGATTTCTTGGAAATACAAGTTTTTCTTCTTGCTGCATTTCATTATAATAATAGAAAGTATTTTACATAGCACATGGTTTTCCCTTTTTAAAGAAGATCAGTTATTCATTAAACTTGTGGATATAAACTGCTGCTTTTTAAAATGTTTGGTTTTATACTTAAAGAAAAAAATGGTGGTGAGCAACAGTGATTTTGACATGAAAATGATTAAATATTGTTGTTTGAAGAGTTGTGTAAAATGACTTTTCATTAATATGCACAAGCTGGTCTTGTAATGGATTTATGTAATATTATGACTTAAGTTTTCCTGTAGAAATTGGGTATGAAACATCAGGCTCCTCATGCCTTTGGATGATAATATTATTCAAATTCCTAATTTGGATCATTTGAAAAATTTTTAGTTTGGATAATTAAGAAAAGTCTTATGCACTTTTTATAGGACTTATAGCTGCATCTGTATGTTATAATTTAATTCATATATAATTTCATTCCGTAATATTTTGTATATTTTGCTTACAATAATAAGGTTTTATATTACCCAGTGAAAGAAAATCTGTATACCTCAAATGGTGAATTTATTCTAAGCTAATACTCTTCCGCTTAGCAAAGCTTGAGTAAATTCTGACCATTAAATCTAGTTAAATCTGTTACATTCATTTTGTTTTTTTGCTGCTGGTGAGAAGTAATCAAAAARCCCTCAGGTTGTTACTTAATAATCTTGAGCAGTGAAAGGATCTAGTCTTCCTTAATGTGGGGTCATAGCACTTATCACTTCAAAAATAAGTTTTAAATGGAAATAAGATGATAACTATTCAAAATGTGAATTAAGTTCTGTTAGTCAAGTTTTATCTTTAGTTTGCATTTTTTTTATTTATGCTCCATTCATAAATGAGCAAAAGGGTTAGAGGAATGTGTTGTTATGCTAACAGGTCAACGGATTGAATACAGCTATATGCAGTATATTCTCATTTCTAGGCATATGATACCTAAGTGCCCAGTAAATCTCATGAGCTGCTTTATGTTTGAAATCTTCATGTAAGGTGTGGCATACTCTGTGACAGCGGGATTAAAATTTGCACACGCCTAAGAGGTGAGAGAGATCCATAAGAAACCCTCAGAGGCAGAACTCAGTGCAGAAATTTGAGTTGTTTTGTTTGTCTCCTCGTGGAGTTGAGCCCACATGTGAGACAGTCCCCTCTGTCCCCCTGAGCCCCCTGGGCACCAGGCTGCCTGAAGGCTGTGGTCTTAGCAGCCTCCTGTGCGGCGCCCCGGCGCGCAGAGCCCACTCGGGCACAGGAACACATCGGCAGGGCTTGTGTGGTGTGAAAATGTCTAGTATTCCTGGAAAGTCCTTGGCTGCGTCACGTGGCAGTTGTAACGGGGCTGGCAACATTCTCGCTTTTAGCCTTGGTGGTGTGCTCCGATGCCCTTGGTGGAAGTGGCCCTGCCGGCCCGTACTGGGAGCCGGGGGCTGCTGCCGGAGGTGCAGCAGCACGGCAGGCCTACAAATAGTCCAGCACAGGAGCCAGGAGGGAACGTAGGGAGGTAGGAGCAAGGCGCAGCTCTCCTGCCTGTGGTAAACGGCTGGACAGCATCTGTGCCGCCATGCGCAGAGGTGTGAGGTGTCTGCAGCTCTTGTGGAGAGAGAAGCCTGAGGCTGAGAGGGACAGAAGCACATTGAGGAGGGAATTGCAGGAGCTGGCTATGGTAAAGCCGCCTTTCACACATGCGGGCTGTGGTTCAAAAGGCAGACAGGGATACAGTTTAAAAGTAGAAACAACCAACCACTCTGCAACTTGAGTGCTGAGGAGACATTTTGGTCATGTAGGGTAGTAGTGCTGCTGGCAACTGTGGTTCCTGTAGACGCTGGTGTTTGACGGCAAAGGTGAGGGTGTTCATTCAGAGTAATCCTTATGTTAAMAAGAGCAAGAAGGGGTGGAGCAGAAATCACTATACAAAACAACAGGTTACCCATGGTTATTAACACCCTTCAGCCAGAAACTGTGTTTTGCTTGGCACCTTTGGCCATTCAGCTGCCTCTTGAACTGGCCTAGGAATTAGCAGCTAATTATATTTGCCTCTGCCTAGTCATTCCCAGGCTTCCTGCAGCAGCTTCCCTCTTTCTGCCCTCCAGCTCTTTCCCCCTCCACTCTCACAGTTCTCTGCTTTTGGAAAATAACCAACTTCCTTAGATAGTGAGCCCTGAAGGTGAGGGGCTACTGGCACTTCCCAGCTGGGAATAGAGCAGCTAAAGAAGCAGAAGGCTTTTTCTTTTTTAATTTTGACAGGCAYCTGTAGCGCCATGTGCCTGCTGCCTGGGTGACGGCCAGGCCTCAGCACCCCCCCAGCCTGACGCCGGCCAGCTGAGCCCAGCCGGGCAGACCAGAGCTCCCAACCTCCCTTCCCTCCAAGCCAGTTATCAGCCAACGTGGTTTTTGGAGTGCAAATAGCTAAACTAACGAAATGGCTTAATGCTCTTGTGCATTTTTTTTTTTAAGTATTACAAATGTAATAGTATTTTTAAATGTGTTATACACTACTGTAAGATGAATCATTTATTTATAAGATGTAAGTTTATTTTGTCGAAATTGTTACCTTAAAGTGCTATCTTAGTGTATTTTAGCAAGTCAATTAGTTAATTCTAGCCCGATCTCCAGGACCAAATCTTTCACCATGAGAGWAATTGTTCTAATGCACTGCAAAGGTTAAGATAAGGAGGCAATGCTTGACTAATCTCTGTCAGCCCCTCAGATATGATTTATGGTAAGTGTGTTTTGAACTCTCTTCTCTTCCTTTTTCATGGAAAAAAGGCAACTGGAGCATGTAGTTGCTAAGCAGAGGGAAACATAATTGGCTTCTGTCAGTACAATCTTAAAAATTGTAATGGGCTGTTTCTTTCAAACGACAACAAAGCCATTAGATAATGACCAAGTTTCACCAATATCAGAACATTAAAGAAACATCTGCTTTCAAAATTTTGATAAAACCATTTCACTTCAACATGCCCAAACTCTGCACTTTCAGTCACAGCCTCCTAAAAGGGAGCTCTTCTCCGCATGAATCATCCCCACTGGTAAACAGTGGAACGGCTCAYGCAAAAGGCCCCAGCAGACTGTTCCTCACCTCCTCACATCGCAGCATGGGAACAAAGAGTGTGAGATTTTGTGAGAGCACTTCCAGGCTCTTCTTAGAGGAAGCAAAAATTAAGCGGGGCAGCTACCTCTGCTGCAGGATGATCCATCACTTGGTGGTACCCCTCCAGGGGACAGTTTTCTTCATGAAGGGCACAAATACAATCAAAGCATAGGAGATGGCACAGTTCAGACAATCCATGCACCATGCTCTTTCTCCTGCCAGAGAGCAGAACAACAGCTAGGAAAGCATAGTAGGCAAGTGTGTGCACCTGCGTGGAAGTTGGTGCTGGTAAATATTTGGCTACTGCTGATTCAAACAGCCAAATTTACTGAGCCCTGCTGGAGATACAGATGCAGCCATTTTGCAAAAAAAAAAAAAAAAAAAGCACAAGGCACAAGAAAAAAAAAAAAAGCACAAGGCACAAGAAATATGACATAAACTCAGAGACTCCAGCAAAAATGGTTTTGGCTGGGGAAAGCCAGTTCCTAACTGGATGGCAGGTCTCTCGCCAGAGGCACAGGGTGTTTGTACTGTGATTATGCACTCATGCTTGGCATGTGTCACTGGTCTCAGGGGAATGGAAAATTTCTCATGCTCTGACCTGAAGCACCTGTTTATCTCAGAAACGCAGCTCAGTAACGTGTTCTCGGAGAGCTCTAGCACAAGGAAGATGTCACATCACTGCAATGGCTCGGAGCTTCAGTGTTATGAGGGACATGGACTAATCTAGATACATTAAACTCAACAAGATTGATACAGTCAATTAAAGTGTTGAGTCGGAGTTCTCTAATGTCACCAGTGCAGCAGGTACCTGCCACCAGTGCACGAGCTGGAGTGGTGCCTCTGTGTTCAGCTGGGTGCCAGTCTGAGGTAAATCCGTATTCCCCCCCMCACACACACACTACTCTCTTTCCAGCTCCCCTCACTCGGGTCTCGTGCTTCCTCAGCCTTCTCCCACATAATTATCAGTGGCAGCAATCTCAGACTGCAAACCTCCTCTTGAATCCGGCTCCTTCCTGCCCTGGGTATGTATGTCCTAGCACAGGCTGGGTTTCCTGTGTACCCTGTGAAGCACAGGAGAGGAGCCAGGGGGCTGGCCACCGGAGGATGCATCAGGTCACCTCTGATTTGGATTAACTAACTGTACAAAGGTGCTGATGCTGCAGCCGAGGTAAGCTAATTGCTTTCTGCAGGCTCTGGCAGGTGTCTCTTTGCAGGCAGGATTGGGATGTTGCTGTGGCTCCATTAAACAGAAAACAAGAGTTGAGGTGGTTGAGCTGCTGGTGGTGTGCGTACGCCATTTGGAAATCTGTGGCTTGTTGATCTTTTCATGTGGAGGGGCCAAGAAATGGTATCTTAGATTTGTCCTACATACATGTTTGTCCCAAAGTAATAAACTTGTCTTTTACTTCTTTTTTGCTCTGTGTGAATAGCTAAGAAAAACACAAGGTGGTACAGAGCAATATTAAAATCATTCCCAGTTTTCCAACTGGATTTAAACTTCAAGAAAAAGTAGGGATGTCACGCAAGAAAAAGGATTACCTTCTACCACTGCTTATGGAAATCTCACTCCTTTTTTCAGTTAAATATCCTTTTCTTCAAAGTATCAGCCATTATTTGGATGTCCCACATCAAAAAAGAGGGAGATGTTTTTATTTGAAAGCTATTAGCAAAACATGTAAAGTACTATTTTGTCCATGTGAAAAGGTCAGGAATGTTCTGTGCTTCATAGGTGTCTCGGATTAGAACAGGAAGCGAGTTATTATTTAACTTGGTGTTGTGATCCTTTTCACTGCAACGTAAGGAAAGTAGTTCTTCGGTACTTTTACAGAAATGGGGTTTGACACAATGATGGGCTGGAGTTCTCACTCTCACAGCATTATAAAACTTTTCTGGAGTGATTCCTATAATATTGGTAGATGGATGTCTGAAAAGGAACTGTGTATGAGTGACAGTGTATCTGGCCATAATTTTTTCTAACTGTACAAGACTGACATGTTATTTGGCAGTGGCTTTAATAGCCTCGAGCATGTGACATTGCTCTAGCAAAGAATAAATGTAATACAGGTTGACAAAGCAGAGAAGGCAAAGTGTTTAGCATCACATTTTGTCTCGATGTAACCAAGAAAGCTTCAGGACCAGCTGTAGACTGGTGCCCAGTAAATAGGACATATATTCAGGTTCCAGCATTAAAAGTAGGGAGAACTGTACGTAGCCAAACTCAAATAGTTAAAAACAAAACCAACCCTAATAAACTCATGCTCAAAAACTGAAGGCATCATGTAAGCAAAGCAAACAGTTGCCAGAGCTTTTGAGAGAGGCTAATGTTGCTTTCTCTCTCCCTAAGGCGCCTTAGCTCTGCTCTTACCAGTTATTGCCTGCTCCTCCCATGAATTTTCACACTGCTAATTCATGGATGTGAATGACTAATAGATGCAAAGTCCCTATTTGGACATCGGTAGACTTCTTTCTTCAAATATCAAGCTAATGTTTAATAAATGTTGCAATCTCTTGGCTGCCTTAACAAGAGGAAAGTGCAATCTAAGGATTTGGACTGAGGCTGTACTAAATTTATTTACGTGTCTAAATATATCAAGTATTCATAAGTACCTATTATAAAAGTGAGCATCAACATAAAATAGATCAGTTTTTCATTTGTCACTTCGAAACAATTGTTGCCCTTCAGGATTCCTTTACTTTTCACAGCCCCAACTATTAACACCAAAACCATTGTGATTACAGATAATTTAAAATGTTTTTAAGCAGCATTAAAAGTTTTGCTTGTGCTAAGCTTTTCTAAACCCCATGTATCCTCATGTATCTGGCACTGAGAGCAGTATTAAAATAGCTTAAATGTGATTAAAAATAAGTATTCTACCCTCTCTACTGCACATACAACATGCATGCATAAACATGTTGTGCTCTCTGCCATAGTCACAATTTTGCTAGGCTTTCGTTGAGCAGTAGACAGAATAAGCCTCTTTGGAGTAAAAGTGAATGCTTAGGTGTCAGTTATCATGAATATTTCTTCAGTGAGAAGTAAGTTAAGAGAAGCTAAAACTGAGAATCTTGTGTTAAAGCAATACATATAGCAACAACTGCAACAAAAGCATTGAGCCATAACACGTAAAGATGTCAAAGATACTTTGATCAAGCTGAAGACAGGAAAATTAACCAGGCCCAGTAAGAATATTTAATCTTCTTCTGGTGCAAACATTTTAAACCAGACCTGTTGAAGCTGCTTCTTATTCCTCAAGGAAATATATGTTTCTCATCCCTAGGAACTGCTCAGTTAGAGAGAGACCTAATATGAGGAGCAATCCGTTAGGTTATGATTGCAAAGGAGAAAGTATTAATCATGTCAAGATGCTTTGTGACTGAAATCTAGGGCTAATATTGTTAAAGTATGAATATCTATGACTTGAATATTAAAAATAAGAATGAAATAGACAGTCAGGTGAGGACTCCATCCTCCATACTAAGTTGAAAGTGTTCTCTTTCCCCAGTTTTTCTTGAGGTTTTCTTTAATCTTAGTCATAATAGTGGGAGTTCAGTAATTTCAGGGTCTAAAACTGAAGGGAGGGCTTTCTTTCTGGTGGACTGGTTTGTTTTTCTCCCACCTGAAGTATAAAGAAAAAGTTGTCTGAAATGTGTTGAAGATCAGAGACGAATTGTTTTACAGTTTTACTAATCAATCAAAGAGAACTTTTTTGGAGAACCTGAGTCAACTTTTGACTCCAAGTTTTCTGTTTTCTCCTCAGTTTTTGAACTGGGTGGAGAAGGCTGGTGAGCCACAGGTACTTAGATCAGAACAAAGTTTTTAACCAGACTTTATAAATGTCCATGTCTGAGTCTTGCCTAATGGAGCTGATCTAGCTATCTGATAAAGAGAGTGTAAATAATATTAACTACACTAGAAAGTGTGAGCTGTCTGTATTGATGGAGATTCATGAAAGGCTTTATCTCTTTTGGTCCTGGATTTTTATTATTTTAATTTCAAATGCAAGCAGCCATCTCTAGGTGAAAATTTTGGCTCTGTGGAGGCCAGTGAGAAGACCTTCATTTAAAAGGTGTCAAGTCTTCATTGCTAGCCTGCACTCCTTAATCATTCAAGCGCCCAAAGAGTTGCCCTATAACTAGGCAAAATCCATATGCAAAAACTTGATTAGAGTGCCTGATGTGCTGAAAACTAAAGGAGATCAGATTTATTTGTTATAAACCTATTTTGAATCAAAGCAAACTTTGAAATTGGTTACATTTTCATCAAAGTACTTGTGTGTACACACTGTGCATATATAAAATTATCATTCTGTAAGAGAGGTTGAGAGGAAAGGAATAGAAGGGTTACCCTTTGACTAACTTTCTTTTTCACGCAAGATGTCACGCTGTCCTTCATTTGCAAGGGGCAGCCATAGGCAGATTCTGTGGTAATACACTTCCCTGTGGAAAAGAGCAGATCTGAATAGAAGCCACCCTGGGGTTATGGCCTCTAACCAGCAGTCACTTTCCTTGCTTTCGTTCTCTATCACTTGGCTGAGTGAGCATGTGAGGCCTCATGCTCTCCTGTGAAAGAAAACCAAGGAGGTTATATTCAAGGAATCTCTGAGATCTCTGAACCCAGTTCCAACATTGATTTGGTGGCTGTGAGGTGTTTTAACTTCAGGTCTTACAAAGCACTTTGAGGCACCCAAGTTTCCCCTTGCAAACCAGATGTTCCTTTGAGTCAAGTTTTAAAGCCTGTAGCATTTTTAGGCCTCCTCTTCATGAATCTTTTCTTCAAGGCTCATCCATGTTGTTTAGCTTCTATTGCACAGATTTAGTATTTTTAATCTGTACAAAACCAAGCATTTTGCTAGACTTCTTAGAGAAAATTCACAGCATTTTATTTAAACTCTGAGAAAGCTTCTACATAGTGACCCTATAAAAGAAAACAGCTTTTACCTGAATCCATGCTCTCTTTTGTAAAATCTGATTTTCCTGTTTAATAAAGAAATTAACTATTTTCCTCCTCATCCACTTAAAAGCAGTATCTGTACAGTTACTTGGATACCTGCTCACCATGAAAATACATGGAGTGACACATTAGCAACAGTATTACCAAAAAGTCCATTAACAAGGTGTTTGCTAGGAATAGTTTAAACAGGGCAAGCTGCATTATCTCATGGCAAGCTGGTACAGTAGCTTGCCAGGAAAGAATTCAGACATCAAAATATTTTCCCCAGTGTCTGACCTGCGCACTAAAGAGAAAATTCTCACATCTAGGATACAGTGCCCAGGCTTCCCAGAAGCACGTTCACGTGAGGCAGCCGTCACCCTGACAGTGCTCCTTCAGGGAGGAAGTACAGGACACTGCTGCTGCATCCCAGCTGTGGGCTCTGGCTAGGATGACACAAGAGGAGGGAGAGGTGGTCATGGCTCAGGATCTGCCCTCATGTGAGGGTGGTTGGTGCCATGTGCCCATGGACAGGCCTGGAGGCAGGCCAGGGAGCAGTGTGCTCCTGGGCACCTCCATGTCCCATGTAATTGGTACCCGGGCTGCTGTGCTGATGCTCAATTTTTAGGAATTACTGCCACCACGCAGGCAGATGGGTTTGCACTGTGGAAGATGAACTGAGAGCTGCAAATTCCCTATGGACTTGGGCGTCTTCCAGATTACTTAATATTTACCTCAGTGAAGGGATCTTGTTTTTTCCTGACCCTGGTTAAAATGGGAGGAGCCCTGTTTATACATGGAAATTTGTGATGCAATAAAATTGCAGCCTGACATTAAATCTGCCAGTCTAGTATGTGTTTTCTTTTCATCTGTGGAATTAGAGAAAAAGAAAGAAGCTAAGCCATGCTGTAGCCATATATGCATCAGAGAAAAAGGTGACAGATCTTCCTGTGGGTTCAAACTTTTATATAACTTTACCATCACTGTTTTGAGTTTGTAGCTCTGGAAAAAGAAGAAAGGAAGGAATGGCTCCTCATTAGCCTAGTTAAGTCTACAGAATCAATTGCTGTTTCAGAACTTGCACAGCAGGAAAAATGCTTTATTGTCCAATTTAAGTTGAAGTTAAGGTAAAAAAAAAGAAAAGAAAAAAAAAGAAAAGGTGGCTTCAAGGACATACCTATTTCCTTTAGAGTATTTGCATTCTTTGTGAACTGCAGCCAATGTATTGCTTCTGGTTTCTAAATGGTAATTAATATTCTGTACTAAGTGGATTTGATAGATGCTTCACAAAATTTGACCTCCTTCAGAAAATTATGGCATCATCCTTATATTATTACTATATGTGCCACAGGCCTGCAGGCAAGGGTGGACCTCATGGAGAGCACAGCCCCTACTGCAGCAGGCGGCGTGGGTGCGTCCCACCAGTCGGCAACCAGCTGGGGTGCCTACGGCCTGGGGTACCGCACTGCGGAGCTGTGTGGGAATACAGTGATAAGGGGTGAAATGACACTGCAGAAACTCCTAACTCTGGTAGAGCTATGTGGGAATAGAAAGATAAGAAGTAAAAACAAGCAAATCGCAAGGGAACAATGGAACATGATTGGATGAAACACAATTTGGCTTGTGAGTGGTTTAAACTGCCACCTTGTGCATGCGTGGACCCTGCTCCAGCCACCTGGCCTGAGCCCAGGACCCCCACCCGGTAAGATGGGAACGCCTGCACTGCGGTTCTTCTGTGACTGACGGGGCATCAAGGGAGGGAATTTGTAAGAGAGCAACATAGTTGTGAACCCAAAGCACGCGTAGCGTAATATACAGTGCCTGGCTATAGCAAATTAGGCTGAGAGATTGCAACCTAAAAGTGAGTAATAAAATCTTTGTTACTTGTGGTCATGCTACACCTGGAGTCCTTGCTCTTCACGGTCCCCCTTATGTTAATGAACATCCAAAGAATCGCTGGGCACGATGCCACAGCATGTGAGCAAATGCTGAGTCCTTGCATTATGCTAGGTTTTGTGAGGCTGGGTTCTGGGCAAAGACAAAAGGTCTTGGAAAGGTGTATGACAGCTGAATGTTTAGGTCTGGCATTCACCTTGGAACAGGCAACTCTAGGGGCAGAATGGCTCTTTTTAATAACCTTATTGTTGGACTAAGCTTCCAAAAAAAGACCAGTATTGCAAGACTTTTACCTCTTTTCTTCTAAACTTAACATTTTCAATTGCACAGAAACACTTCAAATAATATCCTAAATTCTGAATCTCCCATTTGTCCATGCTGAGGTGACTTGCAAGATCTGAGGATACCATTGCTCAGTGGAAATGTAAGGCATTACAGAATTGAACTATAGTGTCTGAAGACTGGAGTCACACTATACAAAGAGATTCTTCTTCCTTTAAAAATACTTCTTGTTTGTAGCTTTAAAAGAAACCCATGAACTCAACAAATTGTACCAGATTTAGACTACTGAGAATGGATCTTCCAAACGTGACAGTTGATAGGAAAAAGCCCAAAGAATACCCCGGACACTGTTTGGAAGAAGAGTGAATACAACTAAGAAAAGGGAGAAAAAAGACTTGTTTTATCAAGCACACAAAATATYTACAAAGAGAGACTTCCTCTCTATTTCAAGACCAAGAGAACAGACCTCTAAGCAAACAATTTAAAATGGGACCAAATGCTAAAGACTGTAAAGTGAACCCAAAGACATATGACATATATCCACAACAAACAAGATTTTGATAATCTCTAGGATGCAGAAAGGGCTTATTTATAATGTCTTGGTGGTGTCTCTCTAGGCAATTCCAGCGTACATATTTGTTCTAAATTAACACTTCAGCAATTTTCAACATGACAGAAAGCACCACACCATGCCTCCGTTGTTCTGAACCCATTAAATTGCAATTTGTGTTTACATGTTAGATGCTGAAAGCCTAAGAACATTCTTTGTGTATTTAGTAAGATAAATGATTTTGTGTGTAAATAATCCCTTAACTTCCACTACTGTATTTTTCACTTCAAGTTTTAATAGCAGCTCTTCAGCCAAACTCTCTTATAAAAAATATAAACTAGGATTTATTTCTGGGAGGATTATAAATTTGCATGCTCGTGTTTTTTATTGGTCAACAGCTACCATATGCTCACAGAATATCTTCTAAACACAGATTTAGGATTTTCCCTTATTACATCAGCTGATTGATAAGTTACGTAGTCAAGGCTCATAGAGTTAGAATTGTCATATAAAGAGGCTTACTGTTGTGTAAAGAGAAAAACGGTCAGGGATGAGTGGGATCTCCAGTTGCCAAAGTATATCCTTCTTTCAAAGTCTCAGTTACTAGTGTTGCTGTCAAACCCTCCTCCCCCCAACCTGTGGTTGAAATCTAAAAGTTTATTTGCCACAAATGCTCCAAAATTAGAAAAGGATTTTATATTCCTTACGTGCCACTAAGCAAACATAAATGTACAGTGCTATACTGTCCTCACATTGGGGTGTCCCTCAAAAAGACTTGCTGTTGTATTCTTGTTATGAAACTATGGTGCCAGACACCTAAAGAAGGAAATACTGTGCTGCAAGTCTTTGGTTACTCTTATTTTATGACAGCACATGGTAAAAATATTACTATAGCRCAGCCCTAAGAAGCCATGCTGCTGTAGAAGGTGAAGATGCCATTTGTTTAAAACTTCTTCTGTGGCAGTGGATGAAAAAACACATAAAAAAGCTTCCCAGTCAAGCTTGCTACTTTAAATAAAAATTCATTTGAGAACTGAAGTTTTATTTCACTTTGATCCTTTGATCATTGGCAGGCTATGACCTCACTGGCATGTATTAGTGTCCTTTTGACAGCTGAGATACAAAGCCCACATACAAAATTATGCACATACAGCTTTTTCTTTCACTGTCTCTTGCGGCATAGACCAGCAACTCATGCAACAGCATTGCCAACAGCTGAGGCTGCTGTCATCAGGTTATTTAGTAGSAAGAGCGTGTAAGTAAATGGGACGTTCAAAATTAATTTTAGTTCTTATAAGAAAGTCGAGAGTTACCACAGTTTCTAGGAGCTCATTTTTACATAATTTTGGGGGAGATTTTCAAGAAAACAAAGGGAATTGAAAAATTAGCTATTATTCAGACTGCTGATACAGTGCATGCATCGCCAAAGTCTTTTAAATAATAATAGAAAGAAAAGATTAATGGGAACAAGGTATGATATGCCCCAAAAGGTTGATATAGCCCATTTAGGGAAGAAAAAGAAAAGGGAAAGCTGGCTGTCTTTGCTTTTTAATGAATAAAAAAGGCGAATCTAAGACGAGACTAGCAGAGAAGCCCCTAGGTTATGAGCGGTGCCCTTGTTTGCGCAGCCCCGAGACCCTAAAGCGGAGGGAGAAGGCAGCCGCGTGAGGGTCATGGATCGGCTCCTAACGGCAGCCGCGGGGTCACGGGCCGGCTCCTAACGGCAGCGCGCAGCGGGGGGATAAAACCTGCCGCGCGGGCTCATCCCGTCAAGCCGACGACGTTGCTGCAGCCCGCCTGCCTTCAACAAACTCTTGCAGCCCAGCAGGGAAACCCGAACGGGGTGCAGAGTGCCGCTGCTTAAATAATAATAACAACAATAACAATAACAATAATAATAATAAAAAAATGCCGTCGGGGGCGGTGCCCGGAGGTGCTGGCGCTCCGCGAGGGGCGGGGGAGGGCATTAAAGGAGACGCGGTCGCCCCGACGGTGTCGCCTCCCGCCTCAGCAACGTTTCGGTGGCGGAGGAGAACGGGCCGCTTGCGCCTCTCCGGGCGGCGGGACCGCGCTCAGCGACGCCCCTTCGCCGCCGCGTCCCGTCCCGTCCGGGGAGGGGAGGAGAGGGGAGGGCGGCGCGGAGCCCGCCTTCCCCTCGCCGCACCTCGCCCGGCGCCCAAGCGCCGCGGCGCGGGGGAAGCGCGGGGCGGAAGGGCCGCGCTGAGCGGGAGCCGCTGCCGCCGCCGCCGCCGCCTCACCGGGCGCCGCCGGAGTTTGCCCGGCTGCCGGCGATGCGGCGCGGCGCCGCCTGAGCACCTGCTGGCAGCCGCCGGCGCCTCAGCCCTATGGAGAGCCCCGCGGGCGGCAGCGCGGCGCCGAGCTGGAGCCCGCGGCCCCCGGCGCGGCCGAGGCGGAGGCGGCGGAGGGCGCCGCGGGGGCGCCGCGCTGCCTGCGGGCCGTCTACGTGCTCAACGACGCGCCCAAGGGGGGCGCCGGCGCGCGGCAGTGCCTGCAGCGGGCCTGCGAGGCCGAGGGGGCGCAGCTCGGCACGGTCAACTTCGGGGAGCTGGGCTTCGGCGAGACGGCGGTGCTGGACGCCTTCTACGACGCGGGTGAGCGGGCCGCGCTGGGCGAGGGCGGAGGTGGTGCTGGAGAGGCCGGGGAGCAATGTGTGTGGGGGGACTTGGGAGGGAGAGGGGCCAGCAGCAGAACAGCCGTGAGGGGAACGTGGTGGAGTGGGCACCTGGGGTCGGGGCTTCAGGAGGGCCTCGGGGAAAGAGGAGGTGTGAAATAAACCGGTTCTGGCCCTTGCAGTCACCACAGAGTGTGGCCTCCATAGGACGGGGGTAGGGGATGCTACAGGGCAGACCAAGCCCCAAATCCTTGCTAGTGCCATCTTTTCCAAAAAACCCTTTCCAGCTCCCAGTCTGGTCGGGAGACTAGAGCGATTTGTACCACAAGCCCAGCCAGAAGTCTCTGAGCTGGCTTGTTCAGCTGGGGTGTGTTCCCCACTCTCAGTCCAGACCTGGAAACACAAGGGAGAGTGCAGTTGAGACTGTAGTTTCCGGAAAAGGGTTGGCTTGCACATGGCCAGGCACAGAGAAACCCAGGATTAGGTCTAAACAAGTGAGCGGAGAAGCGTGCGCTGAGGAGGGAGGTTTGCTGGTATTGCCCACTCTGGCCAGTCTCCAGCTGTCTGCAGGCAGACTTCTAGTAGACCATTTTTTAATACACCACTGAAAAGAGCACTGCAAAAACATCTATATTCCATAATGAGGGTATGATGCCTTTTTTCTTGCTGAGTGTACCCATTACTGACTTTTCACCATTTGAAATCTTACAATGAATGTAAGAGTATGTTATGCTTTAAGTAAGCTGTTGCAGACTGACAGGTAATGCAGACCCTGATCTTCAGAAATCACTAGATTTTATAAGATGTTTTGTTAAAGGGGAACTTGCAAGCTCTGCAGCACTTGCAAGAGCAAACTTACAACAAATTATGGCATGTTAACCAAAAGTCTCTTTGCTCAGTCTTTGCTAGAAACAAGCTGTGAACAAATTTATGTTTGGCAGAAGCAGRTGATGATAACTAGCTAGCAGAGAAGCCACATGGATGAATAGCATGTTTGCATACATTGACTGAATCTTTGGGAAGAAAAAGTGCCATGATTTTTAGACTGAGAGCCACAGATACCAGCCATTGGTGTGAAGGTTTTTACACAAAATAAAACCTATTTTTACACAAGAAGAGCAAGCCTAGGAGCTGATGGAGGATTTTTAAAATGTTTTAGAGTTATGCCATGAAGAAAATCAAACTACGGGCAGCCTGACACTTAACTCAGCAGGCAGGTTTTGCTGTTTTTCTGAGGAATACTTAATATTTTTTCTTTCCTTTCTTTTCTCCTCCAACTGCTTCAATGGTTTGAAAGTGTGCTTTATTTAAAACTGAGAGGATATATATACCATGTGATAAAGAACTGTGAAAAGAAGCAAACAAACCATCTTCAGAACTGGAAGGTGACAGCAGTGTCAGCGAGAGGCTAAGGCTAACTAGGTTGGATGTTGTGCCACTCTAATACAACAGCAGAGCTGTCAGGATCTGACGTGTTATGGCTGAGTGGTACTGCACAGCTAGAGCAACCATGGGTGTCTCCAAGAAAGCTCTGCATTGTGCCATTTAGTTATAACCCTAAATACTCTTATGACAAGACAATGTACTAATACTGTAATCCTTTCAAATCAGATGCATGAGGTGAGATTTAAACAGTAATAACAAGCCTGATACAACCCATCAACTGTATGTGTTGTGATTTTATGGTGTGTCACAAGTGCTGTGACACATGCACTACATTCAGGAGATGTATTTTGCTTTAATGATATTAGTTGGGGTCCGCTTCCAACATGAAGTCTTACAAAAATGCTTGTTTGCATTCAGAGATTTGCGTACGTTCCCTCAACAGTGGAGTACATTATTTTGCTGTCACCTGTGAAAAATGGCTTTGTATCAACCTTGTTTTTGTTTTTAATATATTTTTTCCATGTGTAACCTGATTGGCATCGCTTTAACCCAACTTGCATGTATGCTATGAAATAGCTCCTTCAGTGTCAGTTGAATAAGCTTAGAAACATCCAAGTAAATAACCATGAAAAGATTATATGGAATTCATTCACTTTTCTTTGGTGTATTGCCCAGAGCCAAATGCAAGGTCAGAATTCTATTCAGACAATGATGAAGATATTACAAACAAAAGAAAGAAGTATGCCTTAATTCCCAAATGGAGAGACATTGCTTTATTATTTCTCCTTTTGAAACTAACATCTCTTTTTACTTGTGATTAGTAAGACAGAAGGAAATACTGACAACCCAAAACTAGTATGAGTTCTCAGCATTTAACAAAGCTTTGAATGAAGTTGTTTGCATGATTAGCACCAGATGTTATGAGAGGGAAGCTTGCACTTCTTTCATTGCTCTAAGGTGAGCATATGTAGGTGTGCATGTACTGTCTATCTGTGGTGACTCGTTTTTGTGCCAGTCTTGGGCGTTTGGACAGTTTTATGCCATTCTGTGGCACATACTTGGTAAGAAACTTAGCAAACCTTTGTCTTGTTTTGAAAATATTAATGTGTATTAAATTGAAACAAACTAGCTTAGCTTACTGTATAACCTTGTGAGAAGAATCACCTTACAGTAATCCAAAACGGATGTGAAGGAAATGCTAGGAGAGAAAATTCTAAAATGGATTCCCAAAATTAAAGTTTATCATAAATGAGAATCATGAAATACGGATAAGTGCTGTCACTATTTATTTACTTTACTATGGCTAAGTAAGTCCTTATTTTGAAGTAGCATGCATTTTTATCCTTGCTTGTGTATGTGGCAAGGTACATATGAGCACCTACAAAACACTCCTACAAATAATTGAAAGTGTTTACTGTGTCCATTTTCAAGATTTTTGTATTTTGTAATAGGGCAGTGAGTGAAATTCATTACGGTGACTATTTTTGGAGTGTATTGAATGCAAAGCATGTGGCTGTTGAATTTATGATGAGAAAAGGGGTTTGTGTTATAGACAAACCAAAACCTCTTTCTCAACTACTGTAAATTAGAGGGAAGATCTGATTCAACTTTTACATCGTTTTCAGGAAGTCCTGCAAGATGGAATATATCAATGTTTCGAGGTACTACCAGTAAACTCTGCTCAGTCTGTGCTTCACTGGCAAACAGAAAATAAGCTGTCCTAGCTGAAGTTTGAATAGTTTTGTGTTGTTCCCGCTGCTTGCAGTTTATGGAACAACAGCAATTCTATGCAAAGAGCTGGAACTAAGCAATTGCTGTCAGTACTTCTACTGAGTATAACATGAAACTTACTGGTGTTACTTAGAAGGAAGGATCTGGGATAGGAAGGAACTTATCCTCCCCTCCCTGCTTTTGGGGGAAGATGGACTTCTGTATACTCCTGTTCTGGGTTTTATTTTGTCACAAATAGTTGGGATCAAATGTGGCAGTGAATAAATTCTGTCAAAATTGTTGCGTAGGATGCTGTCTAACTTGGTGTACAGAATGTGATCGGTCCAGGAACATCTATTTAATATGCATCAGAAAGTTTTGTCAATTTAGTTTTAACAATGCATTGAGTTAGAACGCTGCTATTCCCTTGGATAACCATTTTAAAAGTATGCAGTCATCTCAAATACTCTGCTTGAATGTTTTGGAGTTGTTACAATTGGAATAATACATAATATCTTGATAGTTAAAGACTAGTGTTTTTCTGTTTAGTTTGTATAATTGACTTTTGTGTACTGTTAATTTCATAACATCATTTTGTGTGGTTGGTAACTCTGACTCGAAATTGAGTATTTACTAGTAAATATCACAAAGCTGAGAGAATGTTTTTTCTTAAAGACCTTTTTCAAAGATTGGATCTATGTCTTCACATTCATGTTTAGCAAAAATCTAGACTTTATTATAGCGTGACTTGTGTATAAATGGACAAAGTTAGGAGTACACTTCTTTTTCCTGTTCTTCCCTCTGCATGAAAATTTGCTGGGAGGTTTATAAAAAAAGAAAAAAAAGACAAGCAAGTTTAGCCTATGACATTCCATCTTCTCTGCTTGTCTTTCTCTCCTCCTGAACTTAGAACTTAAATCTGAGAAGGCTACCTGCAGTCAGGACCATATTGTCAATCCTGTGTCACTTGGTTTTGCAGGTAGGAACAGGTGTTCTAGGTGTTAAATCTGTGGAGAAGGAGTCTTGTCCCCAGGTATAATACAGATTGTGTAGATTTTTTTTTTGTTTTGATTCACTCTGCATGTAGTATTTAACCTTAACCTGGCTTTAGGATTTGGGGGGTGGGGGAGGGGATTTTTTTTTTTAAAAGAATCCTAAGCTTATACAAGCACATTTTTTTCAATATAGTTGCTAAGTTATTTTGAAAAAAAAAAAAAAAGAAGAAGTGGTGTGCACATACCATTTGACCATGAGAAGCTGGCAGGBGGATCTCTGGTTCTCCATTGTTGCATTTCAGGTTGATTCTGGGCAATATCAGAGGGAGCTCCTTGCAACGCTCCAGGAGCTGACAGGCTTGAGTCAACCAGGATGGGCACATGAAGCTGCTCATCTGTGAGCCTGGTTCCTGGCCACTCATCTCCATTGCACTGACTGCACACTTTGCAGTGTTGTTGTCCTGTGCGTAGGATATTCTTCATAGATTTAAGAATTGTTTTGGTAAGAGCTGAGCTCAAAAGTGTATATTTTTAAAGGACAGCTTTATGTGGGTTAATTAAATTGCTTTAACTTCTGTTCTCCCATAAAATTGACAAATGATGATAGAAACCCAGTAGCTCATTTATGCTCTGCTGTCATGTCCTGATTTTATCAGTGTAATCATATGTTGCTTTTTTATCAAATTATGGTTGGATGTTAACAAATGTTGATGTACTCCCTAGTTAATTGGTAACTAATGTTCTTGTTTTGCAGATGTAGAAGTTTGAGGTAAAGCTCTTCTGATTGTAGGGCTTGCAGAAGGAGTTGGTGCAGAAGTGGGATGGGAACTCCAGACTTTTTGGGCCCCCCTACATAACACTTCAGAGACGGGTTCAAGTTGAAACTCGCAGGCTGTATGCACTGTCTGCAGACCTGTGCTCTGTTGGTGCTTGGGGCGTCCAGCTGCTTGCTGCGCATGGAGGAGCTGCCCTTGCAGTGGATTAACTAAGCATGTGTTGCATGGACCTGCTGCTGCCTCCTTTCACACTGCAGTGGTGTTAGGTGGCTGAAATTAGGCAGACAAGGTAGCTGAAGGGTTTTTTTAGGAGGACCTCAATGCTGGTGGCTACTCACAGGTGGACTCTGTGAACAGGGTAGGGCTTTAGCCTCAGGTTGCCTTTGAACAGCAACATATGGGTGCCTGAGGCTGAGCCAAGAGCAGCTTGTGCAGTTGTTGCCTCTTCCTGCTCCCTGGCGCAAGCCTGCTAAAAACAGCATAGCTCCAGGCTCTGCTGCAGTCAGTGGGACCTAGCTGGCAGCCGATGGGCCAAACATGCCCCACAGTATGATTCCAGCTAGCCTGTCTTTCACGCAGGGTTGCTGCCTTTCCTGGGAGGTTGCTGTGGCTATAGAGACACTCCAGGAGCAAAAGGTGCCTCACTGCAGTTTGCAAGGTGGGAGCTCACTGCTTTGTTTTCCTGAGCAAGTAGATTAAGGACTTAAGAACAAGTTTCATTATTTTTGCCATTTGAGGTACAGGTTTTCAGAATTCCTAAAGCTCTTAACAAATCCATTAGAGCTGGCAAAAATGAGATGTATTTAAGTTTAGATTTTGTTTCATTTTATAATCAGAGTGGGTGTGAATATTATCTAAATCAGAATATAATTTTCTCTCTTGTCTTCCCAAGATAATCATCTTCAGAAAAGTTAATTGTAAGTATTTGACCAATATTAAAGTCTGTCGTCTTTTGTCAATTTTTGATTGGTGTCATTAATAAAAGCAAAAATATCACTGCTTTTTGTCAGAGCTTACTATATGTCAATAGAAACAAATCTTCTTTTTTCACAAAGTAGTGTGAGGGTTCATTCCTAATTCCCTTTCCTGCCCTTCAGGTTCACAATTCCTTTAGCCTCTGGACTAAACACTGTTTCCAAAGGAGGTGCTGTTGCTGTAGGAAAATGGTTCAAACCTCCAATGCACACACTTCTCTTTCCCTTTCTGAAGTAGTAAGTAGGCTGGATCTTGTAGTCAGGCTCCAGTCTCAACTGAATTCTTGTGCAAAACTTGACCGCAGCTTGCCTTCTTAAGGTGCTTTGTAAGCAGTTTCTAAACTATTTCAATTAATTTTAATTTTAGTATTTATACAAAAAGGTGGCACTTGATTTTAATCTATAAAATGTTAAGTCTAGTCTGAAATAATCATATAAAGTGGTTTTAAGAATGCTCTTCAATATGATTATAATATATACAGATCTATTTTACAAGATAAGTCATTACTGCCTAGTTTGTTTTTATTTTTGTGATGAATTTTGGTCCTAGAGCAAACCAGTGAAGTTAGCAAAGTTAATGCTATAATATCAGAAAATTTTAGAGGTTGAACTTGAAACACTCCTGTTTTTAACCAGGAATTTTTTAAATTTAGAAAAATGTTGCATGTTTATGACTCATGAGACATTTAGCCTCTAATGCATCTTCTGGTTATGTTTTCATATTTTCTATGTGATTGTGAGGGGAACAAACTCTTTAAAAAAAAAAAGGCAAGCAGATTGTTACAGAATAACATGATTTTCTTAAGTGAGATTTTAATAAAACTCGATGCATTGAGAGAGCCATAACATCATCATGGGTGTTGACAGTGGTTTATTCCAATGTTGGCTTGAGTTTAGGATCTAGGAAGTTTAACAGCATACTGAAAAACACTACATTAACAGTTCTTTTGGTAGTTACTACTGTGTTTTATTGACTAGACCTATTTGCTCTCCCCGTTTCTGAGAACTGGGGTTTACTAAAGGTGGGAGGTTTGAGGTCTGTTGAGCCTTTTGTTCTAGTGTAAATGCAGGCTGCAAAAGGTTCGTAGGTTTCAAATACATGTCAAGTATTACTAAAATTGTTTCCCTATAAAAAAAAAAACTTCACTATTCTTTCTTTTAAAGAAATGTGCAGTCATGCAGCAAAAAAAATTGAGGAATGTTCATCAATGAGTTATGGATTCTTGAAGATAGTATGATGATTATTTCTTCAGGGGCATTCTTGTTCTTCTGAAGAATACCTTTGATAGTTTCCTCCCATGGATTTAATGCATAACATGTTTGTTTTTTCCCTAGCTATGAAGGACATAGATCCAAATAGCCAATAATCTGAAGCAAAAATAGCAATAATAATCTGATGGTTCACAACCGTTCCTAGGATGCTAGTTAGTAACAAGGGGCAAAGTTCTGCACTGTTTTCCTCCAACAATGCTTCTGTCACCATGTTTAGGGTTTGTTATCAATTATATTAAAAGTCCAAATGATGAAAAATAATGACTCCATAATAATGAATTAAGATTCTTGCTATCCATACAGATAAGGCTGCATGGTGATGAGTCTAAGATTTGATGTTAAAAGCAATACAGACTTGTTCTGACTTTTTCTTATGTTAGCTATCCTAGGCTCCATTTAACTTCCAGCATGTTTTCAGGCTGATTCTGCATTTTCTCTGGTTTACTACTTTTCAAAAAAAATCCAGAAATGTGATGCCAAAGCTTTCTTTTTGATGTTGCTAACAATATCATAAATCATATAAAAGTCGCCTGAAGACTTGTGGGTTGCTTAGGTCATTAAATTATTTGATGCCTTCAAGTGCATTCCAAATAGAGCATTAAATCCCCTGGTTTTAACCTGCATAATAATGTTTTTCCTATTGAGTTATTTATTAGTTTCATGTTTTTCTGTTTTACCACAGGTAATGATCTCTAATCTTCACTTCAGTTGTCATAATTATTTATCTCTGCCCTGTCTGGTCTCAAGACACACTAGTGTTAAATTATGTAAAATGAAGTATAAAAAATATTTATGTGTCATCTGCTGTAACAACACAGAGACCTAATCAGGATTATATTAATAACACTGATGAATTACCATAATGCAGTATACATTATACACACAGCATAATAGTTTCACAATGAAAACAAAAGCTTAAACAAATGAATTCCAAGCAGCTCCTTAAAAATAAAGTGAAAAAATTAGTAAAGTAAATAAAGTAAAAATTATTTTTTTAGCAAAAGAGAGCTGTTTTCAGGATGAAAATAGTTTCATACACAACTATGAGAGAACAAGAGTTGATTATTTTGAGAAGAAATAAGGAAGGGCACATTCATATGAGTGTGTTCTTTGAATGTGGCTTTCCGCTGCAGAAACAAAGCAAAGATACTGTAAAAGTTCTGTCCTAGAAGCATCCACAATTGGTTCTGTGCAATTTTAAACAAATTCTCTATCCCCATCCCCCTTGTGGATATGTCATAAAGATCTTTGTACTATATTTGGAATTCTTCTGCTTTTACAGAAGCCTCCTTGCAGAAAGGTTGTACCATCCTCTGCTCTCTCTGTCCATCTTAATATAGGACAGAACCTGTATAGGGAGCCATGTCAATCGATCTTTTAGACCTATGTGAAATATTGTATTATTGCATAAAGTTCCTCATTCGTTAGAAGATTTGATCAAAGTTGGCATTAGCTTATAAGAACTCTTGCTTCATGCATGTCTACGATGGAGGAGGTTGAACATAAATTTGGAAAGGGAAGGCTGGAAGTATATTCTGTTGAACAGGCTTTTCTGACATGGAGGATGGGATTTTTGTCAAGTGTGTTTTAGTGTTTTAATCAAGTGTGATTAACTTTTGTTTCTATTAATAAAACCAAGCAGGTACTAGTGTATTTCTTTTATTGATCTCAGGAACTTTATAAATGAGAGGATTCTTACCTCTTGGCAACCATACTAAATATCTGATTGAAGACAGAGCCCCATGCCCGTGTTTAAAGAACTGGAGATGAAAGATATTAGCATAAATCATAAGGAAAATGCAGAACAACTGAGGCAGAAGTATTTGTGGTATTGCATATCAGCATTGTTCAGTGAGCAGTTCACAAAGCTGCATACCCCAGAAAGAGAGATGTAACCCTGAAAGCAGTAGTACTGGGGAGCGTGTTTAAACTCAGTGATGAGTGGCACTTAATTCCATACCATCAGCACTGCAGTGCACTGGCCACGACTTAGCAATTTTCTTCCTTAATAAGCATTTATTGCTGGACATCTCCACTCAAATTTACATTCCTCTCCTGGGCCCACTGTACTTGAACTGCGTTTCATTTCTACATTCATAAAGCTGGTTTGTGGTTAGATCTCTTTCCTCACTGCTCCAGGCATCCCGTTGTTCCTGCTGGAGGAGGGCTTGGAGAGGTCCCCTGGTAATGCAGTGTCTCATCACTGGTCTAGTCCACATCCACCAGCGCTTCTGATGCGCTGCTTCAGTCTGCTGTCAGACTGGAGCAATTCCACTGTACTCCTGGGGTTTCTTTACACTCACATGTATGTTTTTGTGATACCATCTCCATCTCCTCTGCTAATCTTCAGTTGGCTTTATTTTATTTTACCTTATTCACACCTGTGTTAATGAAGTGTAGATAAACAAGAAAAGCTTGTTCTCGTGAATCTCCCTTTATCAGTGTGAATGAATATGTAAGTGATGAATAATTTCCCTTTTAATGCAGATGTTTGCTTCTGTTCTTATGTCCATTTAATGTGCTCCTGATGCTGCCTACATTGTTACCAGGCAGCAGTCAATAGAAAACAAATTTCAGTTGTAGACTGCTATTTGTGTGGCAGTGAGCTGTGTATAGCCTTGTTTCAATGAACTCTGTCACGCTCACATGGCATTGTAAAATGCATTATCTGTGTGCAACATGCACGTATTGTCTAAATTCTCTCACCAGGAAGGTGATTTTGATTTCACAGCATTCTGCTCCCACAAAGCAGTTTATACAAGTGCTAAAATGCAGTTCAAGTTCTTAGACTTTTTTTCCTTCCTAGATGTAATTTGATTCTAGGTCTGCCTGTTAGTTTACCTGTGCTTTGTTTTATAGATCACTTGTATTTTCCAAAATGATTTTGTAATATTTTGGGGGAAGAGGGTTGCGTAATCCAGATTTTGATATACAGAATCACAGAATCACAGAATTRCTGAGGTTGGAAGGGACCTCTGGAGATCACCTAGTCCAACCCCCCTGCTCAGGCAGGGTCACCTAGAGCACATTGCACAGGATTGCATCGAGGAGGGTTTTGAATATCTCCAGAGAAGGAGACTCCACCACCTCTCKGGGCAACCTGTTCCAGTGCKCTGTCACCCCCACAGTGAAGAAGCCTTTTCTCATATTCAGATGGAAYTKYCTGTGTTTCAGTTTGTGSCCGTTGCCTCGYGTCCTGTCACTGGGCACCRSTGAAAAGAGTCTGGYCCCATCCTCTCGACACCCTCCCTTCAGATACTTGTACACATTAATAAGATCTCCTCTCAGCCTTCTCTTCTCCAGGCTAMACAGGCCCAGCTCTCTCAGCCTTTCCTCATAAGAGAGATGCTCCAGTCCCCTAATCATCTTTGTRGCCCTTYGCTGGACTTGCTCCAGTAGTGCCACATCCCTCTTGTMCTGGGGAGCCCAGAACTGGACGCAGTACTCCAGATGCGGCCTCACCAGGGCTGAGGAGAGGGGGAGAATCACCTCCCTCGACCTGCTGGCAACACTCTKCCTRATGCACCCCAGGATACCATTGACATGTGGAGCGAGGATATACTGCTTCAGGCCTGCTCAGTTTCTGTGACTCTACAGTGTGCAATTGGGCAACAATTTTGCCCATACTGTGGAGAGCTGGCTAAACAGGGACTGAAAGGGGGATCGGTAAGTGTTKCAGGATTTGAGGTTCCTCAGGGATAAGGGTGCTTTGTCATATTGCCACAATTATTTTTTTTTCCCCCTTTTCAGCTCTTGAATGGTGATGCTTTGGTCTTCAGGCAGGTCATTGTCTTTGGACTCAAAAAAAAATGTCCCATGTGTTTTAATAGGGAGTCTGTTAATGACTGGAGGAGCTGGGTGACCCCAGTGTGGTGTGTTAGCACAGCCTTTAAAATGTCCAGATGGAATTGTACAGGAATGTATATTCATCACAGACTTTACCAAGAACTCGTGTACTGCGTATGGGGTATTGATTCTTGTGATGTGCAGCTGRTGAAGGCCAGGTAAACCAGCTGCTATGTTTGGATCTTATACATCAGGCCTGCTTCTTGGTTTCTTGCACGTCAGTAACTCCACCTTCTCTGTCATTCTCCATAGGTACAGACACTGCCTGTTCCCCTTTCAGAGATGTGGGATTTACTGCTCAGCTGCCCAGAGTCTCTGGAATCTGGTTGAACCTCAGATTCCCTTGTGGCTTAACTGCCAAAAGTCTAGTGCTATGAATACGTTGGATTTAAATTCATCCATCTCTCCTGTAATGGTGAAAGCAGACAGTCACAAAGCTACAGACRTTTAAAAAGCTTTAAAATAAATTTTTCTTAGATAACATGGAAGATACAAGGATCAAGGAAAAAAATCAACATAAATGTCCCTTCTCCAGTTACCTCTTCTTTCTGTACTGGCCTTTAGGCTTACATCGGAACCAAATGATGAATTTGGGCTATTTCACCTGTATTTCATAGCTGTTCTGCATAGCATTGGTTATTTCTCTTTAGCTCTCTGTATAGGTCAGCTTCCGCCAATATTTTATACATCTATTTGTGATTGCAATACTACCCAAGATCAGTGGAAGTCTTGCTCAGGCTAGTTGTAATTGAATCCCCCCGTTTCCCGCTACCACCACCTTGAACACCATAATCCCTGTGGCTTTTAAGACTCAATTTTCACAGCTCATTTCTTTTTCTACTCTTTAGAATTTCCTGTTCTCCAAGCCTCAGGCTCTTCAGATAAGCTTGGTCTGGTAGCTTTCTATTATTTCCATGAGCCAGCAATGTGCTGTTATGGCCAAGAAGACCAATCATATCCTGGACTGCATTAGGAAGAGCATTGACAGCAGGTCAAGGGAGGTGATCCTCCCCCTCTCCTCAGCCCTGGTGAGGCCACATCTGGACTGTTGTGTCCAGTTCAGGCTCCCTAGTACAAGAGAGACATGGAGCTACTGGAGAGAGTCCAGTGGAGGGCTGCTAAGGTGATGAAGGGACTGGAGCATCTGTGATATGAGGAATGGCTGAGAGAGCTGGGACTCTTCAGCCTGGAGAAGAGAAGACTGAGGGGGGGGATCTTATCAATGTGTTTAAGTATCTGAAGAGAGGGTGTAAAGATGGGTCCAGACTCTTTTCAGTGGTGTCCAGCAACAGGACAAGAGGCAACAGGCACAAACTGAAACACAGGAAGGTCCATCTGAACATAAGGAAAAACGTCTTTACTGTGAGGGTGACTGAGCACTGGAGTGGGTTACCCAGAGAGGTTGTGGAGTCTCCTTTGGAGATCCTCAAAAGCCGTCTGGACACAATCCTTGGAAACATGCTGTAGGTGACCCTGCTTGAGCAAGGGGGTTGGACTAGATGATCTCTTGAGGTTCCTTCCAACCTCAACCATTCTGTGTGATTCTGTGTGTGTATTGCTGCTGCCTTTTTGTTCTTAGAAGTTCCACATGAAGGTCTGGAGCTTTCCATTTTACTAGGCTTTCAGACTGTCAGGTCTAGCTCAGAGAGCAAATGTAGATGGCTTCTTCACCTGAGGTATTGCTGATGCAGTGATTTCATAACCTCAAGCATAGTTTGTAAACTGCCTCACAGTTATTTTAACACTGTGATAATTTTCTGAGTATACTCTTGTTCTTTAGTATGCATGGTAAAATTCACTTGCACCAAGAGAAAATGGTGCTCATTTGAATATATTAATTTTGTCTGTCCAAATTTATGTGTAATTTTAGGATTTATCTTATATTCTGTGTAAGAAAATAAAAGTGGTTTTAAGATTATTTTTATTCTCCCCTCCCTCTCTCATTTCAGATGTTGCATTTGTGGATATGAGTGATATTTCCAAACAACCATCGCTATTCTACCACCTTGGTGTGCGTGAAAGCTTTGAAATGGCAAACAATGTTATACTTTACTATGACACTGATGCTGATACTGCTCAATCTCTCAAAGTAAGATTCTCACTTGAAAATCTGCTTCATTTCAGAAATACCTTTGAATACCTGATCCTGCAGACATTTGTGTTTTTCTAAAACTTCCATTAAATGTGATTTCCTGTTAGCTACATAACGCAGGAGCTATTTTTCTTAGAATTATTTTGTTACTAACAAAAATAGTGTGATCAGAATAGCATAAAAGCTTGTTTGTAAGATCAGATCCATAATACAGTACTGATTTTGCTTCACATGGTTCAGCTTAGAGGTATGACGGCAGCTCTGATTTTCATGGCTTTCAAAAAGTCTGTTTTTCTTCCTCTCCCTCTTTTAATTTGGGTACATGTAGATAGATATTAAGTCTTGTTTGATAATGACACTTCACTTGAACAAGGAATGTATTGCAGCCTATTCTTGCTATTGGAGCACTTCTCTCAGATCAGGTTAGTATCATGAGTATGATGAGTAGCAAAGACTGCAGGGATCTCCTTTTTATTACTGTTTGGTGAAGATAAGAAAGATCCTCATCAAGTCTCTTTATAGGCCTATTCATTTTTATAGTAGGATAGTACTTGCTATTACACTTAAGTCCTGAAATTGCTGTTCTGGGTGCAGGTCATATATTGTGGATGTTTCTGCCTTTCTCAGTACAAGTTCTCTTTGTTTTAGATCATGTTTAGACTTCTTTCTTCTCTAGGTCATCACCTATTGCTTCTTTTAATATCATCTGTCTTCTCGCTACCTTCAATGAGAGCGGCTTTGTTCATACTTCTTTTTTTTTTCTTATTTTGAGTTATTGCCCTGTACTCTGTCTGTATTTTTCATGCCACAGATGTCCAAAAATTCTTTTCAGAATTCTCTAACCTCTCTTGATGCCATGAGAATATTGTTTAGTGTTAGTTTTATATGAGTCTCCTTGTCTTTTTCCAGAAAAGCTCTGTTCTGTCACAGCTTTTCTTCCTCTTTCCTCCCGCTTTCAATGTCATTGAGTCTCCTCTCATGTGTCTAGTAGCTCATACTTTCTTTCTTCAGGGGGTTGTCCACACATCCATTCACATTCTGGGTGTCCTGGAGTCACAAGAACTCAGAGATGGAGCTTCTTCCATCCTTTGCTATAAGATATTACTCATTGCACCAAGGCATACTTGCATGCCCTCCTTTCCTCTAGCTAATCTGGGTGGGCAGGCATACAACTTCTCATTCTGCAGTGGTAATATACCTGACTGCAAAGAGATCTTTCCTTTTCATTTTTTGTTAACACATTTTTACCTTTCTTTTGTGTTCTCTCTCAGATGTTCTGAATAGCTTGGTTCTCCCCAGCACATACTAAAGTTTGGGAAGCACAGGTTAGTCATCCAAGTGCCTCCACCCAGTGAGGAGCTCAGTGAATGGCTTTTATTTCTACACCTTGTGCCAAGCACATACTCGAGCACATGCTCCAAAACTGGAGTGCTGAATGGCCTCCAGGGTGCATCCATGGGCCAGATCTGCAGATTGTTCATTGCCAGAGCTTGCAAGTCTTTGCGGTGTCAGATCTGGGGTGTTTTTTGCAAGAGTGGAGAGGTCAAGGTGCGGGGAACATGGCTCCTGGGAACACTGGAGCATGATTGGATCACTTAGGCCTAGAAAAGCCATTATCTGCCTTGATATCTCTCTGCTGGGAACTCTGTCAGTGGCAYTGAGGCCCCACTGGACCTTTTCCTTGTCTCTCCATTGTTTGTTTACCTTTTGGGCCGACAAAAGCCCATTACACATCTTTCTTCAGGATCAGAAGGCTTGATTCAAGTTGCTGGAACTAAGTTGAAGAGATCCGCTGGATCAGAGGGTAGTGTAGCTTAAGGGGCCATGCACAGSGGCATGGTTCCGTCCAACCCTGATGTCCTTGATACCTCTTCTGTAATTGAGCCCCAGCTACATCCAAATATACTAATACACCTTTCTTCTAAGGAATACTTCAAAAGGTAGATAGGGATCGTTCTTGGGGTCTTTCAGTGAAGAAGTTTCCTTGATCTCTTGACACATTTCATGGCTACTGGATAGTTTTCAGTCAGAAGAGTTCATTTCTCCCCAGTGAGAAAGGTCTTCATCAACAGTAGACAAAGCCTTGCTAGAGGTACTTGTTTAGCTAGATGGTCATAATTTATTTTCAGATATGTGATAGTTCAGATGTGTCTGAGCTCTTGTTCTGAAGCATTTGATCAGGCTTTAAGAGTTTTAATTAATCAATAATTTTATTAAGGTATTGGTACCTTAATATGTATTTTATGTATTTTTGACGAACTGTTGGCCATTCTTTATTCTCAGATTTATGAGTGGTCAGGTTTTTTACCTCTTTCCCCTTAGGAATTCCTTATTTTAGTTGGATCTAACTTGCTGTGTATGCCTCTTTTCAGTAGCTAGTCTAATTGTTCTAAAGGTGGTATTTCTGGCGCTGTTACCCCTACTGGGAAGATACGTGAAATTCAGGCAACTTGACTTTATGTGACTCATTTCATAGGGCCCATCCTGAAATTCTCCCAAGAGCTGTGTCTTCATTTTCACCATTGTTCTTTCCAAAACCTCCTAGTTCAAAGAACATAAAAGGATATATAGTCTGGACTTCAGATGGTCATATTTGCAGAACGAAACCTCTTTGGTCCCTGTTGTTGAGAAAAAAGTGCATGTGCACTGTCATTTCTGTGCAGTGGTTGTCCAAGTGGATTTCAGGCTGTTTTAGATAGGAAGTTGCTCAAGCAGAGTCATCTCTGCTTGTTGGAGCACGTAATCACATCAATGACCTTGCTTAGAAACTCATCTGATCTAACGTATGTAGAATGGCTTATCTGGAGTTCTGCTTAGCTTCACCAAGCAATGTTCATGGGACATGTAGGCCAACACTAGAGGAAGGAGGAGAAGGTKGCTACTTACCAGTAGCTGGAGATCTTTGAGATCTGGTTTACATCTCCATTAATTTCTCATCTCCTTCATAGTTGATACTATCTCTTTTTGGATTTCAAGGTGAGAAGAATTAGGATGTTGAAGGAGTGTCTTGGTCTATGCTCATCAAGGTAGGGAAGGGCCTCGGTATCTTAAGGATACACTTTCAAAGAAAGTCTCTAGACTTGAATGCTTCTGTCTCGCAAATGCCCATAGTATGATTGGGTATGAGGATTGCCTGCTTAAGAAACTCCAGTTACTGGTAAGTACCAGCTTTCTTCTTCTTTTGAGCACTTCTTTAAATAGGTCTCTTGTTGGAATCATCATTTTTTTTCTAACCTGAACTACTGAGACTTTTCTTGTCATTTTTCAGTCCCTTTACTTGTAATTTACTGTAGCAGGAAATATGGATTACTCTGTGAAAACACATATGTGCATATGTATATGTATACCAGTTGTTTTTATTGTAAATAATAATTCTCAGTACAAATGACAAATATTTTTATTCTCTTTTTTTCAGGATATGGTATCCCAGAAAAACACAGTAAGTATTAAATCCACATTCATTTGAAAACACAAAATGAGGATTCTACCTGTGAAGCAACTCTAATAACAAAGCTGCCAAGACATGGTATATGGTCTATATGATCGAAAGAAGTCTGTTTGCCCCGTATACAATTCAAACTAGTTGGAATCTTTCTGACTTCCTTTCAAAAGTAGAACAAGCTAACAAAGTACTTTTCTTTAGACGTTCCTTTTTAAGTTCTAGAAAAGTGCCAATAGATATGTTATATATGTAGGTTCATAGATCAAAATGTAAACTCAGAAATTCAAGGTCTCTTTCTCCCTCTCCTACTTTCATCCACTTGTGTAAATGTATATATGTGTTTGAGACCTTAATAGGACTCATGCATATCAAACCCTTTTGGCCCCTGTGTACCCAGCCTCTTGCTCACAGACTGAGATTTTACTTAGGAATGCAAAAGCTTGTTTCCCAAAATAAAATTATTCTTACTCTTAATGCCAGTAAAACCAAACAGGTAAACCTGAAGGAAGATAAAATATACTGGTTATTTTATGTTTATTGCAATATAGCACAATATCTTATACAGTTGTGTATTTTTTATTTCAGACCACATCAATGGTTATTTTCATTGAACACTGCATGTTGTTATACTGAGGAATATTGAATTTGCAAAAATCTTAAACTTTGATTTATTCCCTTTTGCTTCCCCATGCGCACCTTAAACTTTTATTCTCTTCTGAAGAATACAGAGCAAGCCAAAATGTTTTTAGATTTTGCTAAAGTGGCAATTTAAAAGAGGATGAGAAGAGACAATGCATTAGTTAACAGCAGTTTATTTTGAGTTGCTGTTTACCCTTGGCAACAGCACTGTACGTAGGCTAAAGATAGATCAGTTTGAGCACGTGAGTAAGTCCAGGTCATTCTCCTGTTTGTCTTGGTGATCCCTGAACTAGTTTCACCTTTGGTGTGCAGGGTGTTTACTATTCTGCAGCTCTGTGAACAGGGACCTGAAAATGATTGTAGATTTGCTTGTGAATGCTACTGTCCACAGGCATTCACAGGAACACAATGAAAATGTCACAAGTGCACAAATACGGGGGATTTTTTTCCTCCAGAGTGAGAAGGAGAATTTTGACTGAGACGTTTTCCAGAGATGGAATAAATGCAAAGTGGACCGTGACCAGTTTAGTGTAGTGTGGTCAGATTAGCAGCCTGCAGCCTTTTCTTTTGGACGTTTCTCTGTCCTACAGAGGGAGGGATGACTGCTTTCACCTTGACATGGAAGAGAAAAAAAGAGACCTGGTGACATGCTTCCTACAGCAGGGTATGGTATCAGACTTGGAAACTCTTACCCTCTCCATGTGGCTAGTGAAAGGAGGAGGGAGGGATCCTGAAACTGGGGTCCTGACCCCTCCTTTAAAAAGATTGTATTGTCTACCCCACTTTCTTCAAGTGCTTAAATTAAGAAAACAATATTGAGTAAAATGCAGTGAGGAAAAAACAACTGGCTTTAAATATCAAGCATGGATTTTTGACCCTTTCTTGTTGTTTGAAATTTTCATGTTCTCTTTTATTAGATAGCAACTTATATTTTAATGTGTTCCCATAATTCATTCTGTTACCAGTTTTTTAATCAGAAATTACTGACAACATACTAGCAAGATAATTAATAGGTTAAAACTTTGATTACCTAAGTTGGAATTGACTATGACTAGATGATTGCTTTCCCCACCTTCCAGATCCAATGAAGTCTGAGAGGCATGCGGTTTGTCACTGTTGCAATATACTGCCACTGCCTCATTGCTTGCTTAAATATTTCACAACCACATCAGCGATGTTTTGTTTGAAGCTTCTTGATAATTAGGGTTGCTGCACTAGTTACACAGTTACAGAATCAGTGCGCATTCACTATGTCCGATCACGTGCATAGTTGCATAACCACTTCAGTTTAAATGCTGAATATTAGATACAAGAGTTAATACTGCTGTTCTAGGGTTTCGTGTTTTCCTTTCACTTTTCCTGGTTGAACTGATCTTTGTGTGGGTATGCCTCTGCTATAGCTATGGAGTAGCAGAGAGAACTTAAATACACTCTTCACTAGGTTTGTAGACCTATTGGAAAGAGGATAGATACTTAACCTGCTAAGCCTTCCTCCAACCCAGAGGTAGCCACACGGTTGCCATTGCTGGTTTTGCATGAAGAGAACTCCTCTCCACATCTTTTGACTTCTTGTGTCCACATATCTGCACTGTGTATAAGGGAAGAAGAACAACAGAGATTGCTGTAAGGCACATATAGCACCATTTTTCCAGCAGCACAAGTGAAACTTCCTACACAGGATACTGTAGCTATGAGCCTTCTCTGCAGATTCCTTGCCCTCACCTTCACTATTTATATCCTGCAAATCATGTACAAAGGCACGAAAAAGATCATAGCATAGAACAGGAGTGGAGCCATGTTAAAGATGCAGAGAAGACAAGTGGTTACTGTTTCCTTTATGGTGATTGTTTCTTTCCTGTATTATAAGCCTTGAAAGAAATCGATGTTTTCCTTTTAAAGAAAAGCTTAACCAGTTACTCTAATTCAGCATCAGGGAGTCAGGGAAGAGGCGAGAGCGAGGAAGGTGAACATAAAGCTGAGAGCAATGCATAGAAAAATGGTTAGCAGTTCATTTGGGTTTTGCCCAAGAGTACAGCTGATCTAATGGTGAAAATTAGAGAGCAGCTTGCTGAGGTGGAGTGAGTCTGTGAGAGTTTTAATAGCTTACTGTCTGAAAAGAGTGTAAGAGCAGGAGAATTGGGAATGTAGCTTCCACCATTAGGAGTGAAATTTTCAGAGATAAGGTGGGGAATGTGATTCAGTTCTACCTGACTCCCCCAAAAAGCAATTAAAATTCTGTATTGATAATTTATTACACACTGAGATACATGAAGAAAGAATTATTTAATGTGAGAGCTGAGTTCCCAAGACAGATTTGCCCTGGTATGAAGTTAAAGTTCAGTAATCTCTGTGTCCCTGCAGCTAGGTTTCTTTCTTGTGCAACTCCTGTGAGCTTTGAGGACAGTCTTCTGCTAATCTTACTCAGGGTGTATGCACAGCTCCCTAGTTTCTGTCAGAAAAATCACCTATAAAATAAATCACAAATATCCAGCCTTACAGAACAGTCTGTTTTCTGTGTCATTATGAAGAAATCAATGAGAGCAGACTGGGTATTGTTGGGCTGGAGAGTACAGGAAAATGCATTTATCTAGGGAGAATGTGTTTTGGACCTCAAATTGCTATTGGTTTATAGGAGAAATGAAATTCCAAGGATTTCAAAAAGCAGTGTTGCTTTAATTATAAACAAACAAACAAAAACAGTAAACCCCCACAACTTTCCCCAAACCAAACAAATAAACAAAACCCATGGAGAAGTTGTTTTATTTTGATGCAATATTTTGTTGCTAGCCCTGATTTTTTTTTCAATAGGGAAATTTTATTTCCCTCTACAGAACTTTAAGGAATGGAGCATAAGCAAATCTAAGATGGAGTGAAGGAAAGAGTACACAAAGGGCTTTTTAAAAACTGCTGCGATCCGGAGGCAAAATGAAAAGCCCTTCTAGAAATAGTTCTAGCATTGGTTGCCCCTAGTTTGAAATACATACTTTGACCCATTTGGTTCATCTGAGCATGGCACTGTAAGCTAGAACTTTCCACTCTGGAAAATTATTAGGGCAGATACAGAATGTGAAGAGAAAGAGTTAATAGTTGATTTTCCTTTCGTCGATGGTATGTCTGAGGAAATTTGGATAAGTCTATTAATTGCTTTCGGGGAAAATATTTAAAGAAAAGTAAGATGGCTATGAAATCAGAAGGCTTATTATACTATACTTAGGTCTGTGGGCCTGCTGAAGTATTTCTAGAAATTTAAATGGATTTTTCCTCAAACCCTCTAGCAGCTCTTATAATAAGCAGAAAATAATGTCTGGGCCATGGAGGAGTCATTAGCAAAAATTCCCCTTGATTTAAAGGGAACAGGATTGTAATTTATCCTTGCCGCAAGGAATTTTTATTTTGAAAAATCACTTTTTAATGTGATTGGCAGAAAGTCTCTTCAGAGTTTCATTAGCGGTGTAAATTAGACTGTATCCACTGTTTGAAGGTAATAAACATTTAAGAAAACTAAATTTAAAGATTTTGGCACTTGGACTTACATTACATTGAAAATTCTACAATTTACTAGTCCCAGTGGATTGAGTGGGAGCCAAGACTGAAGTATGATTACATTATAGGAACCTAGTAATCTGAAGAAAGAGGACTGTAGAGTACCTTTATGTATTTTATTTTCTGATCATTTTTACAATATATAGAAGGTTTTATGATATATTTCTAGAAAAGCCTCTGAGGCACCAGAAATATTAAAAGAATTTGCAAAAGGGCACAAAATGAAAGAGATTCTTAGGAACAGGAACGTCTAAAATACAGACAGTGATTATTCCTTCTCTGGGAAGAAGAGTACAAGGAACAAGTAACCCAGTAAATACTATTTTTAATGTTTCTGTGCATTAAATATTCTACTGTTACTATTGACATAACAAAAACTCAGGGTTTTAAAAAATGTATTTAGGAAAGTTAGTTTTCCTGGAAATGTCACTGTCTCCTAGAGTGTATGTATAGTGATTGGATATAGTTAAATATTTGGCAATAAATCTGTCAGGTTGATGAAAGTAAGACTGCTGAGAACATGTTAATGATGACATAAGGAGATGTGCAGACAAATAGACCATATAGATAGAAACCTTATCTTCTTGGTGGCAAAGTTTTGCACTAAATTTTCTTGGTCTTGTAAATATGGACTTGCTATAAATATCTATTTTTATTTTCTATTGTTTATTTCTTTAATAATTTCTCTATTCGTATGTCATGTCTGTCTTTTTGATTCTTATACTTCCATGTTTTGTGGTGGCGTTTTCCTTTTTTTCTTTGTTTTATTTCAATTTGGAGTAGGTTGCCAACCACAAAGCTTTTCTTCGGGTTCAAGTACCTCCTGAATACCACAGTGGTAATCTGATAGGCAAAGTATGTATCACTTTTAAATCTGCTTTCTGTTGAATAAATGTGCCATCTTATTACTATGTTTCTAGGCATTTTTATATAAGGATGCTTTAAAAATAGCTCTTGGCAGGTTCTTTCTTTCAAAGTAGTTGTAATCTGGGAGTACTCGTTACTGGCAAGCTGACTCTCAGCATCCTGAGAGTTTGGGTGTTTAGTTTATAAAAATCTCTCTCACAGCATTTACATTAAAATATTTACTGCGTATATTCAAGATTTGAAGAGAAAGTATTTTCAAAAGCTTTTAGTGTGTTAGAGTAACTTGTGTCACAAGATGGATGGGAACGTGATGTCACAGAAAACTGCTGTGGAAGAAACTCTCTTGATTCTTGAGACAGTGATGTATTAAACTCTCTGAATACGCAAAAATCTTTGACTCCTGTGAGTCAGCACAGTTCAGTTCCTGTTATCTATGTGCTTTTTTTCTAATTACTTTGTAAGGTAGGGTGAGCACTTTTAAGTTTATCCTAACACTTTTAATGCTTGACTAAGTGGCAAAATTAACTACGTAGCTAGAGTGAAATAATTGTGCTATTAGCTATGCGGGCCTGATTCCCTCTCAGAAGATGCAGAGATTTTATTCAACATTATTTATTCAAAAAAAAGCCTTTAATTCAAGTATAGTATTTCCATATCAAAGGAACAGTTTGAAAGAATAGCTGTAGCAGTACAGTTGAAAAGGCTATGTACTTTATTAAAGTCAAATGTTTGCTTTTAACAGTGTTAGCAAAATGTTTACAGAGGAATATTTTAAGACAAAAAGCACTCTACATTTGCCCCATCTTCCCTAGACCCTAGCAATGGCCTATGCAGGCCCAGCTCTTTCAGGCGTAACTCCTTCAACCGCTTTCCTCTGAGGAATGCCATTTTGGGCATTTTAAAAATCCCATTTTTAACTTACTTGCAGTTATTTTCTTTTTTCTGTTCCTAAGATTTTGGCCCTTTTTCTGGTCAATTAAAGTGCTGTGATCAAACGCAAATGTTTTATTGCTAGCACGTTGTGCATTTATTGTTTGCTGGAAGATGAGCTATTGAGAGGGTTTTTTTCAGTCTGCTTGTTTTTGCATATTTTTAAACTAAACTTTTAAACTTGAGACTTTTTTCAAAATAAGACAAAGGTTGTTTTTTTTTTAAGCTGAGCTAATAATCCTGAAAAAAACCAACTCAACATACAGTCTACATAAGTTAAAGTTATAATTCCATCGCAGTTAAATAATTCATGATTTATAGATTATACATATTTGGAGCTCACATTGTTATATATGTTCCTTAATACATACACGTGCCGTTTATTCACTATCTAATGAAGCAATAGTTGGTTTGTGACAGGACAGTAATTTTCACAATTACTGATTTTTGCTGTCAGAGATGAAGCATCAGCATCCAGAACAGGTGATCTGCCAAAGAAATAAGATTGATATTTTCAGCCATCGCTAGCCCTTGACAGTGTAAGCAAAGTTGATCAGCAGAATTGTTTTTCTACACAGTGAGAAGAGGGAAGACTCTTCTAGAAATCTCAGCCCACACACTACATATGAAGGGGCTTTATAATTTATTGTGTATAAATATTGGACAGAAGAAGTTAGAAAACTGGAGATCATTGTCTATCAGGGAACAGTGGGATACAACATTTGGTTTCTTTGGTACTATACTCAATGGTATCTCTGCCAGGAGGCAGATTGTCTTTCTCTTTATGTACGGCACTGAAGGCTTGCATTACTAACTAGTTTAACTGGGTGCGTGACTGCTCATCCCAAACACAGCAAAATAATTTTTGAAGTTATGGCTTTGCTGGTTGCTCTTCAGACAAGGTGATGTGCTGAAATACATGCAGGGTTCCTGACTTCTGCGTACAGAAATGTATCTGTGTTACGGATGAAAATGTGTTTTTAATTGCACAGATTCCACTATCAAAAAGAGGCAAGAAATCTAGGTCAAAAAGATGAGACATTAGTTGAATATGATTAATACAGCATTTCATGTATGCCACTTAAAAATACCTGAATACTTGAAAAATACTCTGAAAACTGCTTTGCTTTTTCAGTAGATCACTGCAGCTCTGTTTGCATCACAAGACACATCATACTACCAAATTGGATTTGTTTTTTCCCTTTGCAGGAAGAGCTAATGCGTCGTTTCAGGTTTAAGAATAGAATTTATATGCAAGTGTTTTTTGCATTGCCCTGAACTTAGTGTTCGTTTAAGTAAACCTCAGACTAAATAATTCTAACATTCTGGTTGTTTGGGTTGCAAGGTTTCCTATTTTTTTATTAGGAAGTAAAGATAGCATTGCAACAGATCGTGATTTTGTTAGAACAGAGATACTGGACTGTATGGTTCATGAAGAAGGAATGTGGCTTGGTCTTTATCTGTTAGAAATCACTTATAATTCTAAACTGTAACAGACTCAGATCTATAGCAGGATGTCCCTGGTACAGGTTTCTTCTCTGTCTATATCTGTAGTAACTGCATGCCCTAAATTATTATTTCCCATGACCAGTTTCTTTCTCTTGTCTAGTTTATTAATACATATTAAAAATATACTATTCTTTCAGTCATCTTGACATTCTCCCATTGTTCATGGGGATTTTAAATGACTGTTACTTTACTGCAGGCTTAGATGGTATCATGAAAAATAAGGGGTGTGATGTGGCTGTAGGTGTTTGCCTTGGTATCTCCAAGGTGACGGGGGAAGGATATTGGTGGTAGTTGATTGTGTTAGTTGTATCATGCTGAGCCCATGCTTCAGGGCTCCTTCCTAGTTACTATCAATGCATAGTTTGGCCGGATTTTACTTTTATTTTCTTTTAAACAGCAGAGAATTGTCATAGGTCAAAACAATATTGGTGCTTCTAGTAATAGTGGAAAACCTCTCAGGTGTCTGTTTTTTTTAAAGAATCTGAGCTTGTACTATTCAGGGTCTGGAAGGTGTTTCCCATTTCCTCTCCTCTCCCCTTTTATCACGTTGATCACATTTACACTCTTTCTATGGCCTATTAAGGGTTTTTGGTTTTCACTTTTGGAATTTTCTGTTAGAAGTTTTAGATCTATTTTGAGATGTTTAGTATTTTCTTTGGTTTGGTGTTTGATGGCAGCATGCAGCAGATGTTGTATGGATTCTTCTGGATTAAACATCTCCACGAAGTCCTTTCAGTGCCTGTGTTTCTGTATTTCTCAGACACTTTGCGGTGTGCTCTGCATCATATCTTTCCTAGCACAGACTAAGCCTAGAGGATGCAAGTACATCTTCACTGACTGCAAGAACATGGGAGCAGAAGGTTAGCTTGTATTGTCAGACTTGTAGTTAGGGTCTGTGCATGACAAAAAAATCAAACAGTTTTCTTGTTTTGTTTCTTAACAGATCTAGACCCTTATTCATCACCCTTGTTAATATGTGTAATTCTCCCATACGGAAGAAAACTTAAATTTAATGCTTGGCAATCTTGTATTAAACAGTGCACTAAAACCTAGTGGTGCACCAGCACTGATCTAGCTGTTTTTTTCTGACAATAAAAGATTCTGTATGTGCACAAGCAGATTTCCATTTTCATTTGTTTTCTAAAGTATGTCTGTTTTTCTTTTAGGATTCCAGTGGGAATTATTATTTTATTCCATACATTGTCACACCTTGTGCTGACTACTTTTGCTGTGAAAGTGATGCCCAGCGAAGAGCTTCTGAGTATATGCAACCCAGCTGGGACAATATCCTGGGGCCACTTTGTGTCCCACTGGTGGATAGGTTTATCAGCCTTCTCAAAGACGTTCATGTTACGTCATGGTAAATTTTGCAACATGTACATATCCAGAACCATTTATACTCTCTTCTTAATGTTATAGAAAAAGATTCAGAAGCTCTAGTAACATTGATTTTTCCCTGCACTTAATATGGTGTTAAAAGGAGTTGCTAACTTTACTGCTTACTGTATCACTGTCCTGCAGCTGTTGCAATTAATTAACCAAGTTATACTAGAGGTGATTTATGGTTACTTTCTGAAATATCAGTAAGCAGAGTTGGTCCATGGGTAAGATAAAGTTCTTAAGTATAAATTACAGTGCAGGAAGTTATAATAGAAGATGAGATCACAGCCTCTTCATAGAGCTCAAAGCTAATGACCTTGCTTTTTTTTTTTTTCTCCTTTTTATCACCAAGTAAGTATATACATACAGCAGCAATGAACAATCAAATGCAACTCTTCTGCGGTAATTTTTTTTTAATATTAGCATTCTGATATCACCTAATAAATGTGATGCTGTTCAGCCACTTCTACAAGGGATTGTTAAAGTTTTGAGGATTAGGGCTGGAGATGGAAGTCCCTCTTTCTTGCTTTGCTACCCCTGTACTCTACAGCTAGTCTGATTTTTCTGGGAAAGGGGATGAGAGGCTGAGCTTCTGGGTTCTCTTTTCCCCAATGTCTGGAGCATGAGGTAGCACTGAGGACCCTCAGACTTCTTTCTCTTCCCCCATTGCCATCCCGCCCAAGTGAAGGACTTGGTTCCCTAGAAAATCCCTTTTCTCACCTTGTCCCATTGTTAGGATCCACAGATGCTTCTGCCCATGCACACCTTACCCCTTACGCCTCCATCTGCAGCAGGTCTGCTGTTTTCTGACACCTTGTTGGGAGTGACAGGGCAATTGCTGGCCTGAGGAGGGGCAAGCTGCCTCCTGCTCTTCCTCCAAAGCAATGCTAGGGAGGAGAGTGCGTGTAGGCAGCAGGCAACACCAGCCCACTTTGAAGAGTGGGACAAGCAGGGGGGGCAGAGATGCAGTAAAGTTGCAGAGCATATGGGAGAGCTGTGCTAGGCAGTGCAGACAGGCTCATGAAACGAGTAGCACGATCACTTCTGGTAGTAGTTAATTTTGGTATCATCATCAAAAAATGTTGCTCTGGGCACCAGCTATCTGAAGCTACCTTTACGCTTTCTCTCTGACAATACATTTAAGATCAGGATTGTGGGTGACTTTGGTTTGATAATTGTGTTGTGAAGTCTTGCAGTAAAGTCTCCTTTCTGTCTCCCATTACTGTGTTCAGTTGGTAGATAGGAGTAATTATGAAGTACTGAATACAGTTTTTTGGTGTGTTTGATTCCTGTAAACTCTGGCTCAAGTGCCTGACAAAGGCTTTTGAATAACTGCAGAGTTGGACACTGTTGTGGCAGATCTCTGTGAAAAGGGAAGATGTAGCTAAATGTCACTGCATTCCCTCCAAAAGTTTGAACAGTTTTGGGATGGTTAAGTGTTAAATCATTCTTGAAAGTGAGACTTTGCATTTCCAAGTCACTTGGTTACTTTTGAAAAATATTGTCCTCTATCTCCTTTTGGTTTGGTGAACACAAGAAGGACTAATTATCATAAATCTGTAAAAGGAAATGCTGAGTAAAAACATGAGATTGATAGTACATGCTGAATTAGGCCTAACTTCCACTGACAATAAAACAAATATTAAAAGCTTTCCAGTGGTGCTTATTGAGACCTTGCTGCCTCATATTATAAAAATACCTTACATGTTATATGTGCTGTGAATATTCATTAGAGCACTTAGTTCTCTTTGCTATGTTTAGGGCTTAGTGCTAAGCGATGTTGAACACTTGCAATACTCAGTTTGTAAACAAAAACGTCATTGTATGTACTTGACTACCTGTCAGACGCCATCMGTTAATTTCTAAACCATAGACTCCAGATAATGTTAGCTCTAAGTAACCTGTCCAGATGGTTTATTATCATTACTGATAATAAAGAGGTTTTTCTGTATTCCTCAAAAGCTCTGGTGTTGTACTATGTACTGATGTTAGTGCAACTAAGGTGCAAGAAACTTTCTGTGGGATTTTACATAGATCCTGCCTCATTATGTATTGTGTTCATCGAACAAACTACAAGAAGGCAGCTTTTGGTGGCTTGTTTCTGCTTTAGGTGCTTTATTTCAAAGTCACTTAACCCCTTTAGTTTGTAAAATTGAATACCTCCTTTTTATGTCACACTAGTCTTTCCTCAGTGTGCCAGTTTATTATCCCAAGTGCTTCCTTCTTTAGGATAAAGATACAAAGTACCACATCTGTCATGGTCAATAACCAAAAAAATGCTCCAGTTTTACTGAGTTAATTAAATTATCTCACAATCCTGGTCATACATGTATTGATACATAGCCCCATAGCCTGGGGCAGGGCAAGGTGGAATACATATAATGAGGTAATGACAAAAAGTGGACTTAAAGGAAAGATTTAATGTACATGTCATTCTGATAAGTAAATCATACTTTTTTTTAGAAATTATTTTTATTAGAAATATGACCATTTAAAAAAAATCTAACAGTCTTCTTCCCATACATCTATCTTTTATTTCTTTAGTGTCTATTATAAAGAAACACTGCTAAATGATATTAGAAAAGCTAGAGAGAATTATCAAGGAGACGCACTGGCTAAGGAGCTGGCCAGAATTAAGCTTCATATGGACAATACTGAAGTGCTGACTTCCGACATTGTCATAAACCTGCTTCTTTCTTATCGAGATATTCAGGTATATTCCTAAGGAGTAAAAAAGAGTATTTTACCATGGGATTTTGGCTCTCATTTGTTCTTCTATACTTCATTGTTTGTTAAACAGTGACTCAAAACTGACACTGTATTGTTTCATTGTGTTTAACTTTTTGACTTGCGTACTGGGCCATTTAAAAGGCTTTAAAAGCTTATTTATTTTGCCCATGAACCAGAGACTTAGATGAGGTGACTTCCTGAGGTCTCCTCCTTAGTTTTCTGTCATTTTTAACCTCCTTAAAAAATAAAAAGAAACACAGAAAAATTATGGAAACAAGATTTTTGCTTTTGCTTTTCCTTCCCCCTTCCCTCCCACCCCCCAATATATTTGAAAGCTAAGAAGAGGCATTTGTTGTGACCACAGTATTTGCCACAGGAGCCCAAGTTGAGAACTACCATAAGAAGAAGCATTAATTTTATTTTTAAAATAAGACAACTGCACCTTGTTTTTCCCTTGAATTTATTTTTTAAGTAAGTTCTACTTTTGCTAAAGCACAGCCTACGTACTGTGTTTCTGAACTGTTAATCTGTGTTGGTGGCATCCATTTTAAAATATACTTCCAGCCATTCTATGGAAATTTTTTCCATCAGCCTCTGAGTTGTTTATTTGGCAAGTATAAATGGGTCATGAGAGCAGTGGATGACCTGTGTCATCACCCARCTTTCCATTCAGGGTTGCAGGTTATCCTGCAGCAGGTTTATCCAATTTCATTTTGATCACCTCTGGTGAGCTTTGCCCCAGCTGGTTACATTTGTGTGCTTTTGAAAGCTCTTCTCCCTTGAGAAATGTAATCATTTCCAAACATAGTCTGAACAAACAAATTAGGTAATGTGAGGCCATCCTTCATCTCAGTGAATCGACCTTTTCAGCAACATATATGTGGGTAACCCCTGAAAAACCAAAATGGATTCACAAACAGCTGATGTACTGCAGAATGAGCTGGGCTCTAGTCTGTGGTGACCTGATGAAGCTTTCTTCATCAGCAGTCCTTGATTAGGACTGAAAAAGCTGAACTAACCACCTCTCCTTAATGGTGTCAGGTGTGTGATTGCTGCTGCAACTGGCCAGAGGGATTCAATAGTTTGGGCAGTGGCAATGAGGTGAGGAAGAGGCAAGTACTGACATGGATAGACAAAGTCTTCTTTAATCCCTTTCACTGGAGTTCATGGCTGTGTCATTGCCCCTTCTAGAAGCAATCAGCTGAGATACTGTCTAGCATTCATAATATGTTTAGTTTAGTGATGCTTTTCTCTGCTAGAAGATGTCTTCAGTTTCTTTTTTTTTAATTCCTACCAGGACTATGATGCTATGGTGAAGCTGGTAGAAACACTAGAAATGCTTCCAACCTGTGATCTGGCTGATGAGCACAACATTAAATTTCATTATGCTTTTGCGTTGAATCGGTAAGGATAATTGCTTGAGGCTGTTTTCATTTTATTGCTATTTGGTTTGGTCTTATGTATAAATTTATAGTGCAGATAATATCAAATTCTTTTCCCTTTCTGCACACGCTGCTTCCTGTACACCATGACCAACTTCTAACGTTAGAAGAAAACATTGTTTTCCAACAACCATCGTTTTGTCAACAACCTGATGAATGATTTGTTCCAAAGGCCACCAGAGTAATTCTGAAAGACTCCATTGATATCAATGGGTTCTTAATCAGACTGAGATTTTTTCTGAGTCATTGATTATGCTGAGCATCTTGAGTAGTTTAGCATAATAGAGTTATGAGTAAGTTATTAAACTAATGAATAACAAGTAGTACTTGATCCATGAATTGTAATTCTTAATACAGCTTCCTTGGAAGGCTGAAAGGCAATTTGAACCCACAAGCTCTTTCCTGAATCATCTTTCCTAGATTAGCAAAGTAGAAATATATTATTGAACTCTTCTAGATAGCTACAGATTTCTGTAATGCCTAAATATAATAGTTGCTTCATTTCTAAAGAATTATATTAAGATTTCATTATGGAAAACAGATCTTATACAAATGAAATCAGATGTAAAGATAAAAGTAACTGCTTAGATGCAATCCACATGCTATTGAAAGTTGTGACCTGGAGTTCATATAAAAAATTAGCACTGGGCAGCATCAGTAAAGCATACATCAGAGGGATTAGGAACTTACTAATAGGTCTAGAAAAGTAGTTGCTGATGAGGAATCCCCATTAAAAACTTTTTTTTTCCCTCTAGTGGGATTTTATAGAAAGGAGTAATAAGTCTGATGCTATTTGACAGTTTCATCAGACTTCTTAGAAGTAAATACAAAATCATTGCTCAGAAAAATATCATATACTACTCCTTCAGTTCTGTGTCAAAGAACAGCTATCACTGAGCAGTTTACATTATGTGATCCCTACAAGAAAAYTCATTTTCATGCAAGGTTGCATTTCGTTCAAGGGCAAGTTTGTACACATAAGAAGAAAGAATGCAGTATGTGCCAATAGGACAGTTTGTAGAAAGTGATTTCTTTTTTAAAAGGGGATGGTGGTTGTGTTGATAGGCTGAGTGATCATCTGAGTGATGCCATGTCAAGCAGTTTGAAATGATCTTTTGAAGAATAAAGTAGTGAGTAATATAGAGTATACAGCCATAGATGTACCTGAGATTATGTGTAATTCTAGTGTCCATGCTTTTATGGAAACTAGCTATAGAGATGATTCTTGAAGACTGGAAAATGGCTTTTAAAATGCCTTTTTTATTTAAAAGAAGAAAAAAATACAAAGAAAAGAAAAAGTTCTGAGATGTGAATTCATTACAAGGAGAAGTACCTCTGTCAGAATAAAATCATCAGATATCAGATTATGCCTGAATATCTCATGCAGAAAGATAACTAGACCTATGTTTGGAACCTTAACCCAAATTTGGATGATGACAAAGCCTTTTTAATAGGGAGAATGAGAATGATTAATATTTAGTTCTTGATATCAGATATATGAATATACTTACACATAATTCAGCTTTAATTGAAATTTCTTTTTTTTAAAGATTGGAAGTGAACACTGCATGTCTTGATTCTTAGCTCCTGATATCACAGACCGTTAAATCTTAGCTGATTAACCATTTCCTGAGTCTGAAACTTGTTTAACTGCAGTATTTTCTTTCAGAAAATTCTGATCTGAATATTTAAAGAGAGAGAGAATCCATTTRTATGCTTTGCATTTAGCTCTGGTATTTATGAGACCAAATAAAAGAGGTGTGGTTTTTTTTTTTTTTAAGCAGCTAATGGGAAAAAAAGGGGGGGGAATCCCCTTTGGCAGTAAATATTTACGTACAACACAAGATAGTACTTTAAAATAGAAGCTAGTGTTTTGACACTTCTTTTGATGTTCTAAATTTTAAACAGTGTTGTAGTTTACTTCCTGGCTGTATAGTTATTACTGTATTGTTCAGGACTGCACTTTTTCCTCCAACCCTTAAGAATTGCAGGCTTGATCTTATAAAACTTCTGATGTGCTGAAATTCAAGTCTCCTTATGATACCATACTGGTGACTTGAGAAGTGCTTTTAATAGAAAGGATTTGGCCCTATTTTTGGAAAGAAAATTGTCCAACTTTTTATTATTTCAGGGACCTGATTCAAGAAGTTGAAATCTGCCAAGAATAATAATGCTAGGGTCGTGCCTTGTCCCTTTCCCTGGGAGAATATCCTGATTTGATCAGGCTATATTATTTTAAAACTTTGCCATCTACATGTGCATAGTAAAACTGGCGCACTCCCTTATTCTGTTTGTCTTGGAATTCTTTGTATTTTGAGCAGCACGTGACCCTCATGCTGTTAAACTTTCTGAATTGTTTTGACTGTGCCGATAGGGCCCTTATAAGACAACACAAAACGGATTGCTGCTGCACCTGCTTTCCCCATCAACAGATTTCATTAAATGAATCACTAGCCTGAACCAGGATGATTCTCCTTGTGTTCTTCTGGGAACAATTAAAACGCTGTTATGGAAAAGTTTTCCAGGAATGAATGACCAGTTTTCCGTTAGCAAGAATGCAGAAATTAGCTTCTACTGTTCAAAGATTTCTGTTCTACTTGAAAAAAATAGAAAAAGAGAAAAGTTTCACTTAGCTACTTCAAATATTTTTGCGTTTTGCAAAAGTCCAAAGTTTGGGACACTAAAATTTTCAGAACAAGTTCACTTAGGTAAATAATGGTCCTTAAAGTGGTGTTTTTAGCATCTTACTTCTATGGGATTTTTGAACCACTTTTTTCCATTTTAAAAATACCCTCTTTTATTGATTTTTTTTCTCTTTTTTTTCAGAATTTAGTTTGAAAAATACAAAACACGTAATATTCTATTAATTTTAGCATAGAGAATGGGGTAAATGTTATTCAGTACAAGTGATCGAGTCTACCAGGAACAAAATACATAATAAGTAACAACAGAATTAGTAGCTGTGAGAATATCAGACTCTGTTGAAGTTAATTTTTGTTTAACTTCATTAAAAAAGCGTGTCAGAATTATGATCATAATCAACAGAAGTCAATCATTTATTTCCTTTATTTCCTCTTGAACTGCAGTAATTGAGTTTTGTTAGCAATTAATTTCACTTAGCCTTTTCAAGTCAGCGATAAGCTAGTGCTCCGCAGAGCTAGAGATGTGGTAGGGGGTTGTTCCTGAGGGCCTTCGGTCTCTGCTGGTGCATCAGACTGGCAGTGTCCAGGCAGATGCAAGCTCAGTCTGAACCATGACTGCAGCCAGGTCTCAGTCCAAGTTAACAGGCTGGGCTAAGAAAAGAGGCAAGTGTGTAGTATTTCAGGCTCTGTGCCCTTCCAGCCTAGCTGCGCAGCTTCTGCCTGACCTGGCTTGGATCATGAGCAAAGCAAGCCTGGGTCTATCTGCAGAGTACTGTACAGACATACACTAAAGCACTTGGTGTTACGTGTGTAGGGAAGGCAGAGATTTTCATGCCAATTTCTGATAACTGTGATTCACATAGCAAGTTCTTAAGCATGACCTAATCCCTGTTGTAGATCAAAATCTTTCTGCCTGGTTTCCGCTTTGGAGCAGAGCACTGAGTCCATCTTAGGTTTGTCATTTCTAATGTGTAATAATATAAAGGCTAATAGTGGGTCTGTTTGCAGTGACAGGCTTGTGCTTTTTTCCAAACCTTGACTATCTACATAGGTCGCTTTCCTGGTTTCTTATTGGGAGCAAAAGGCTATTCCTCTATCAGTGTTTTAAGCTAATTAATTTGACCCCACACAGAGCAGAGCATGCCCTCTCTTATGCAGATGTGGATTGGTTTAAAACAATGTTTTTTGTTGCCTCCCAGTTGAAATTGTGTCTGGCTGTGTCGTAATTTATGCAGAGGGTGGGGTGAGTCTTTCAGTTTAAGTTCAGCCCAAAGGTGCAGTGTGAATGTTTTCAGAATTTGTGATGCCTCTGGTATGAAGGAAGGCACTGTGTAACTGAGGGCTGACTTCAGGTGTTTCAGATGTAGGTGGCTGTTTGCTTTGGTCATGGGCAGCATGCCTGGCCTGGGAGGCAAGCACTTTGTAAGGAATAGATGGGGTATGAGAACTGCCTTGAAAGGATACTCTTATGATTGCAGGTCCCCTACTTGAAAACTAAGAAATTTCAGAATTAAGGTTTCCATTTTATTTCCCGTTCTCTGTTTATTTCCTCTCTGGTCCTCTGTGTGTAATTGAAGGCTGTCTGATGATTTTTCCCACGAGAGCTTTGCCCGGTGTGGTGCACAGGATCGACTGGAGGTCAGCTGGTCTGTTTCTCAGTATTTTGTGGTGTTCTGTTTGTTAAAGGTGTACCTGTGCCATATTAATTGTACATGCAGTCCTCCCAATCCCCCATCCCACATATACTGTATCACGAGCTTCTTATGGGTCCTTGGACATTAATCATTGCGCTACCTGAGTAATTTGCCATATCACAGAGAAAAAGGACAGTTGTGTTGACCTCCATTTACAGATGTGGGACTACCACACAGATACAGGAAGTCCCCTAATTAAAGGTTCTGTTTAAGGTGTCTACAATGTGATTTTTCTTTTCAAGTATAGAGCATTCTAAAATGTGTTTAAAAATCCCGTTGTCTTCAGCAATAAATGTGAATGCACCTTTATTAACTAGTCTTCATGTTTTCAAGATAGAGTTCCTGTAAATGAGGACACGCATTTTGTGGCGAGTCTTTGGCTGAAGGGATTTGTTCAGTCAGAAACAGAAGACAGTCATGGAGGATGGCCCCCAGTGGCCTCAGGTGTGCAGTCATCCTTCCTCCTGCAGCTCCCAGCCCCTATGCATTACCGGCACCCCAACTCCTCAAGTGAGTGTCTCACCACCCTTGGCTGGTGCAAGTCCATGACAGAACCCCATGGTGAGACCATTTCTTGTGTGAGATGAGGCAGGAGGTTTTTTGTTTTTTTTTTTTTTTTTTTAGTACTTGATCATGCAGCCATCATATGTCATCAGCAAGTACACACAAGACCTGAATTTAAGTTGTAATAACAACCTTAATTTCTGATTTTTTTTTTTTAATTTTGAGTTTTGTGCAGTTTTAAAGAGTGCTCTTGTGTGTTGTGCCATAAATTGCGTGTCACTGCATTTGTGACTTCTGTGCCCACTCTGTGATATCACATTAAGAAAAATGCTCATAGACTACTTTCTTTTATTTAATGACTTTAGAGTAAAATGAACCCTTTCCTGTTCCGGGGTTAGTATTTTTTAGTATTGCCTCAAATTATTGAAAAGCATTGAGCAAGTGACACGAACAGGACAAATCACAATCAAAATCAATGGGACAGAAAAGTGTTTCAGTCCATTTCCATGAATTTTACTTACCTGTAATCAGGTTAAGAGAATAATGAAAGAGGATGCTAGCTTGGTCTTTACTGTTTTAATTCTTGTTGCTGTGTATGTGTGAATATTAGCAAAGCATAGGGTTTGTTTGTTTGTTTGTTTGTTTTTTTACTGTCAATTCAAATGGTAAGTGTGGTTGTCCACTGGCTGTTTGCTTAGGATCTACTTCGGTAACTTAGGGTGGCACAGCAAAGATTTTACGGAGTTGCAGTACACTTGTGTTCTAATTAGTATTTTTCAATTGGCCTTCTTTACTAAGCCTGGAGTTTCCAGAAAATCCTCAGTTTCAACTTCTGGCAGCTTGCAAAGAGGCCAAGGGTTATGCCAAATTTTGTACAAAACAGAGTAGATGATAGCTGAACTATAAAGACTTCAGTTTCTTTCCAAGGCAGTTCCATCTTCATTTATATTAAAGCTGAGGGCAGCTGCAGTTGCTGTTATTTAATTCGGCATGCTGTGTTTTAACAAGCAACATACTGTAATAAAAAAAAAAAAAGGCAATTAGTAAGTGAAGGGAGTAGCAGGGTGCAAGTAGTAAATTACTAGTCATCATGAATAACAGTAGCCATAGGAAGTTATTCCCATTGAAAAACACTGGGTTATTTAAAATGTAATTCTGTTCTCAAAAATGATCCGATAAAAATCGCATCATGGGGTTCCTCGTTTTATAGCAGTGGTTTGCATGTAACATCTGAAGTGTATATGAGGAAAAAAATGTTGCTTTTTTTTTTTTTCATTGTCATATCTGACTAGAGACTAGCAAATTTAGTTCCAGTCTCAAAGTCCGGTTTGGGCTCTCGTTCCCTCACCTCACTACAGTGAATATTAATATGCCAAATTGTGTCCTCAGTGATGTGTGCGACTCAGTTAACTTGCAACAGGGTTAGTTTCTTGTTTTACGTGCCTATGTAATAACTCTAATTCCAATTCTAATTCCAATTAGTTATTGCAATTCTAAATAATTACAAATTTGTCTGAATTTTTTTTTTTGCTGTAGATTTAAGTATAGTGGATAGCAGTCTAGCTCATCAGTTTTTATAAACTACTAGTCTGATATGGCATCATTAAGACATAACTAACTCTCCATCGTATTTTTATTCAAGAGAGTTCAAAATAAATATTTTAATATCAGCTAAATATTTATCATTGCTGTAAGTAAAGGTATTGCATAAGATAATGAATGTACCCATTCAGAAAATATTTGATCTTCATATACAATACTGGGTATATTTATACTTACAGATTAAGTTGTCTCATGTTCACATTACTCTGCAATGTGACAATATGATCATGTTTTTAATGGTAATGCTCAGTAAACTGTTGATAGCTGTTAAGGCTGAAATCATGAGGTAAACAAGATTCATATAAATACAGTGGCAGAAAAAAAGAGATTGCTCTCTTTGACTATACCAGGTTTTCAGAATTGTTTGTTATTGTTTGGTTTATTCCCCTGTACTTTCCTCTTCCAGAAATATCTGTTCGCTTATAGAATTCTTAAAAATAGTAACAAAAGATCAAATCAGTGAGTCAAAATGAAATATAGAGGAAACCAAAGGAGGATTCCCTTGAACAAATTACTCTTCACTCATGTAAGACCTTCTTACAGTATATACTCTTTTTTCCAGCTAGGCAGCTAGCAACAGGGGAAGAGGTGAASAGAAGGTGAGGGGAAGGGGGGGGGGGAGGATTATGTCAGCTGTTGTTTGCAGAGCGCCCTAATTCTTGTCCCAGTAAAATCTGTGCAATGCTCAGATGTTAACCTCATCGGACAAAGAATTGGCTCACTGAGTGTGGTTCTGGTTCCCTAATCGTGCCAGCATTTTAAAGGCGGTAAAACCAGCCTGTGAAACATAAAGAGTTTTTGTTATAGGGATATTTAAAGCAGAAGTGGCATAATGACTGGTATAGAGAGAAGGATCCAGGGAAGACAATGGATTTGAGGGAGAGGAAAGAAGTGTGAAGCCATGAAACCAAAAAGCAAGAAAAAAAAAAAAAAAAAGGATTTTGCGTGTTGCTGTAAGGCAGTGTCATTCCAGGTGAGAGTGAGTGCCATGAATATGATGTCTGAGTAATTTTTGAGACCTAGGGGAGAAAAACAGTGTAAGGATGACTATTTGGCTCAGAGTAAAGTTCTGTCTAGCATGGATGCTTGTTTCTGACAGTGGTCTATAGCAGATACCTAGGAAAAAGTATGGAGACAGGAAAATGTATAGTGATACATCTCCCTAAATACTCCCACCGTTTCCAGCAGCTTGTGGCTCAGGGACTTCCTGAGACAGCAGTAGTAAATTTTGTATTTATCAAGTAAATTTGTGAAGGGGAAAGGAGCATAGATTTGTGAAGAGATTGTTTTCTGCAAATTATGATTGATTGTTGGTTTTGTAGCCTCTCCCCATTGCTGCAAACTCAGAAAACTTGAACAAACTGAAACAAAACCCAACAAGTTATTCTTGGACTTGGCAGGGGGAGGAGGGCAGGGACTTAGGGAAGTGGGGGAGGAACTGCCTTGAGGAAGGAGCATCTCTGGGGCCATTAACAGTTACAAATTCATAATCTGAGACTTAATGTCTCCGATCCCTTAGTTATCGATAGCTGAGGAGGATGCCATGCATGCAATATGGGGAGAGAGCACTGAACGCCTTCCTGTGCACCTTGAGGACTTGCCACTTTGTGGTGCATTTGTTCCCCTGTGGAAATAAGGAAACGGATCTCAGCAGCACAGCGTACCTTGGGGCTTCTAAATCCAAGCAAAAGTTTTTTGTTACTGAAGTTGCGAAGTTGTAGAACAGGAGCTTGTTTTTGAAAGGGAGAGGAGGGAAGGGGGAGGAAGGGAGAAAACCCTTTTCTAAATTAGTATTAGGAGGCTTTCAAATTTGTCCTGCTTTCTGAAAGAAGTGATATTGATTCATTTTACAACTTATCCCATAGCTTCAGAGGAAAGTGGGTTTTTTTTTTTTTTTTTGAACTGAATACATCTCATTACGAATCAGAATGTCGGACTCCAACCCTGGGTTAAGACAAAACACGACGAACAGTGGGATGGGATGGAGAGCAAAATAGAACACGTGATACAAAACTGAAGTCACCCTGTAACTGTAGGCATAATTTTATCGTACCTTAATTGTGTTCATTCATTTTTCTGAACACTGTTCACACAAGTCTAAAAATTTAGTTTTATTATGTATTAAACTATTTTCATCAGGTTTGCGACCCAACAGAGGGATTCAGAGAAATAAAGGAGGAACAGATAATGGGGCATGATGGGGAGACAGGTAAATGGGAGGCTTATGTAGACAGGGAAGCGAGAGGAAAGCTTCTGGGATTAAGAAAGCATGGCAGAATAAGCAGACAGATAAATCACATGGCAACATTGCAGTGGTCAAATTAGCTGACTGGCAAGCGAATTGGTGAGCAGTTTCTGGAGACTGCAACCTATCTGGCAATACTAAACTGGCAAAAAGACAGCATGACTGATTTAGAAGAATTGACAAGAGGCTATGAAGGTGTCTTGCAGAAGCCTTCTTTGGAAAAAATGGAAGATCATTTTAGAGTCCTTTCTCATATCTGTACTTAGTCATTTCTGTTTGAAAAGTCTATCGAAGCTGTCTTCATATGGAAGCCATTCCACTGATTGTTCTCTCCCTTCTTCATGTTGTTTTTAGCCCTATAAGTTTAGTTTCTTTTTGAGGTACAGCCCCAGTTTGTATACATTACTGAAGACTAGTGTGTTGGATATTTATGTAATGACATCGTGATGTTTTTAATTTTACCTGCTATCCATTTCCTGTTAATCCTAGCATTTTGTTTGTGGGGTTTTCAGTGTTTTGTTTAGCACTGGGATGTTTTCATAATTTCAGATCATGGGATGACATTTGACATATTGTTGTTTTTACAATTTATATGAATTTTGGGGGTGATGTAGGTTGGAGATAATGCCCATTTTAAAGCTAACATAAACACAATATTCACATGCAAAAAACCCCTCTTGGTTTCACACAACGTATTATAAGCTGTATGTTGCAGCAGAATTGTTTTGGATGCTGAAATTTTTTGTAGATCCCCTAGCAACTGAACAAGCTTATGGGAAATCATTTCATTTAGGTCTATGAAGTGAGATTTTGCATTTAACTCAGGCTTCCCCTCTGCCACAAATTGACATATCATAAATGGTTTTGACAATTCCCCATCTCCCCACCCCCAAAAAACCCAAGCAAACCATGAACAGCAAGTCTTATTTTTACTTCATGTGCATACAGGCATGTTTAAGGTAGGATGCATCTTATCCAGCCATAGAGGGGCTGACAGATTAATATGTTGAAGTGTGCCAATAAATTATTCCTGTTTTTAATGCGGTCTATTTAGTCCCCAAAGTGATTAGTGCATGTGCTAGCATGAGCAATGTACGTGTTTTAGAGCAAACGAGCCTGTAACAAAGGAGCAGTAAAATGCACTGTGTGGCCCTTACTGCAGTAGCATAGTGTCATTCTGCTCTAGCTTATAAAAATTCATATTCGGGGGATTTGCTTAGCAGAGTTGGTCTCACCTGGTGCGCTGACCTGCAGCAGTAAGAGAACACTTTCAGCTTTCGTTCTCTTGCCGGTACATCATAACATACAGTACTTCAGCTTTGTCTCACAACCTCAGAGAGGTAGTGGCACCTCTCTTCTTGGAGGTTTTCAAGATTTGGCTAGACAAAGCCAAGGCTGCCCTGATCTAGTGCTGAGTATGGTCTCCCTCTGAGCAGCAGATTAGACTAGACAACCTCCAGAGGTCCCTTCCTTGTGTGTGATTCACTCTGCTGTTGGGAGTTGCAGTGGGGGAAGCTAAGGTATTTGATATTGGGCCAGAAAGATAAAAGTCAGTGTTGTTGCCTCAAAAGCTTAATGTAATTTCTTTTATTGTATTGATAGCACCACAGACCCTGAAACAAATAGTAAGCTGTCAGGCATACAGATCCTGAAGTGTCAGGGATGAAATAGGGATAAATATTTGTCTTGGTGCAGCATAATAGATGCTTTATATTATCAAACAGTGTATGTCCATATTGACCTACAGAAGTTGATTGTAGCCTAAATTAAGTTTTGATGCTTCTGTTCTATATTTTCTTGGTCAACCTGCTTTTGGGGATTACTTTAAAAGGCAATAACTGGTCCTAAGTTTGTGGGTTATAATAAATGATATGCTGAGTTTGTATTGCCCAATGTGCATCTAATTATGCTGGTGCAAGAAATATAGTTTAATAAAAGATATCTAAACAGATTTTTATATTTGATAATGTCTTATGTTAGCTTAATGTATACTTATTTAAAATAAACAAAATTTAGCACAGAACAGTATACTTTAATAATGGTCTGTTCCTTCTATAAGGACTGAATAAATAACAGCATTCCCTGATAAGAGATAGAATCTTTTAGTTTTATTTTGAGTCTTTAGTATACTGGGTTTTTTTAGGGTTTGGTCCTTTGAAATTCTCCTAGTATTGGCTTCAGGTGGGTACAAGTTCATCCTTTGATGTCCAAAAGTGTTGATCTGTGCAGTGGCCTGTTCTAACCAGAGTCTCGCTTTATGTAGCGTAGTCTTTTTCTTTAAAGTTGTGCTCTTTCAACCAATAAATAGCACATCTTAATGTTATCATTAATATTTAACTTGTTCTCACACAAGGCAGAGTTGAGTCAAAGTTTGTCTTGTCTTGGAAGCAGCTAGTGATTTTTATTTTTTTTATTTTTATTTTTCATGCATTTCTTTCTTTTTTCAGCAAACCTTGAATGCATGCCAAATTCTGTGATGTCATGGTAGGCATATGCTTACCGGGGACTGCTGAACTTGTTTTTCAGGACTAATTTTGTTCTAAGCTATGCTTACCTGACTTTCTTTTTTTTCATATGAACAACAGTGAAACTTGGGTAATATTGTTGAGAGAATCTGGTTAGTTTCAAACAGGTTTGGTTACACAGAATCACAGAATCGCTGAGGTTGGAAGGGACCTCTGGAGATCATCTAGTCCAACCCCCCTGCTCAAGCAGGGTCACCTAGAGCACATTGCACAGGATCGTGTCCAGGCGGGTTTTGAATATCTCCAGAGAAGGAGACTCCACCACCTCTCGGGGCAACCTGTTCCAGTGCTCTGTCACCCTCACAGTGAAGAAGTATTTCCTCATTAGAGAATAGAGGTTAGAGAATGTTGAGCAGTAAAATGCATTTATCTGCATGCTTCTTCTTCATTTTATTTCCTGTAAAGCAGAAAGAAGATGCTGACTTTCTCTTTGCACGCCCATTAGAGATGACTGGTCTGAATTTCAGAACAACCTGAATTCAGTCAATCTGAAGAAAAAATGCTTTTTCAAAAATATTCAAGTATTTGCTGCAAAAATTTACACTGTGCTTGTGCCATCACAAGCAGTACATAACTAGTTATAAATCTGTTTACTCATGTAATGTTCTCTGTCACCTAACATGCACAGAAGCATGARTTTTTGCTACAAATGAGATGTTACTGGTCATAGTCCAACAACTCATTACGTAATGAACTGAACCATTTTACAGCAAATGTTAATCCTTTAGGACATGCAAATGCTTAATTTACCAGAAACCGCTATCTGCTACTGGTATTGCTGACGAAGTAATTGTAGTACTTGTAAACCTGTTCCTGGATACCTAGGTTGGGATCAGCAAACTAAAACAGTACTGAAAAGGAGTTGGTAAATACTTTAAATCTCTCTAGTGATTAAAACGTCTTGAAGAGGCTATTAATCTCTAAAGCTGTGTTTGTATTACTCTTGCAAATAAACATTTTTGTTTGTCCTAAGTGATTTTTTTTTTTTTTTTTTTTTGCAAATAGTGAATTCTAAACCCTCTAAAAACAACAAGGTCATATGAGTAAAAAATTCTGATGTTGTGTTTGATAATTCAACACTTAAACTATTGGTTAAATATCTTTTTTTCTTACTAAAATTGATAAATATTCATCGAAATAAGCTTATGACCACTGTTTGTTTTCTAAACCTTTTCTGCAGTCTGAAGAATTTTAATTCAGAAAGGAATATAGCTTAGTGGTGTGTTTTTCCCCCCCTCCCCACCATTGTAGTTCAAATGCCCCATGTTGAGCTCCATCATTCTTTTGGCTGAAGTAGAAATGACATGGCTTCTCCCGCACTCAGACAGTATTGCTCAGTATTGGCCCTGTATCCTCTGGGTTCAAGATTACAAATCCTGGGCATAGCTAAATGAGTTGTCAGCTTGACTGCTGAAAGCAGCCAGCTTTCTCTAAGTATTTTCAGGAATAATCACTAAGCAAGCATCTGTTTCCCTTCACAGTACACACACAGTCTGTCTGCATGTGCATGAAGGAATCATGTGAGATGGCAGATTTTTTTCATAGAAGAATTTTCTTTTTAGATGAGCTAGAAGTAGAGTCCCCCGATAGTTGAATACGTTTGTTTTTTATATCAACCAACTGACAATCGTGCCTCAGTATAAATAAAACAAAATCTGTATATAGTAATGATGGATGAATTCTAGGATAGATAGGGGATAATGTTAATCTACCATCTTGCAGTCACTTTTTCAGATCTGAACTAATTTATTTTATTTTCTGTATTTATTTGATTTCAGAAGAAACAATGCGGGTGACAGGGAGAAGGCACTGCAAGTTGTGCTTCAAGTCCTGCAGACGTGTGATCACCCTGCTCCAGATATGTTTTGCTTATGTGGGAGGATCTACAAGGATGTGTTTCTTGATTCTGACTGTAAAGATACCAGTAGTCAAGATCATGCCATTGAATGGTAACAGCAAAAAAACAAAAAATCTCTATTTAAAAAAATTTTCAGACTTGTACTTCTGTTTATGAAAAGTAGGGCTGTGACAATTAAAAAAGATCAAATGTTCTACTTGTTCTCTTCTTAACACAGTCCTGTTTGAGCAATTGGTTTACTGAGAACCAGGTCTTTGGACATGTGTTTTTGAGGGAAGGATTGGCAGTGATTTACTGTGTGGTGTTGTATGCGTGGTGTTTTTTTTGAGAGCGCTTATTTATTTTTAAGTTTCTCTTGCTTCTTTCTATAGACTTTATTTTGAATATAGAATGTTACACAGGTAGTTTATTGGAGGAGGTACTCACCTAACATCCTGTTCACATATGTGTGTTCGTATAATCGTAAAAACTACTGCTGATTAAAATGATGTAAGTTAGCGTTTTGGGTTTGCATGGCAACTGTGAAAATACCCCTGTCTGTCTCAATTTTTCCCCAGATCACCTTAACAATACAACATGGATGGGTAGTAGTGAACTTTCAGGATTCAGATGGATCTCTGATTCTGTACCAGCTTGTGCTATGTGTTCAGCTTCTGTGAAGTGTGTCTCAGTTACTTTTGATGAATATGAAGTTTTAAAACAAAGGATTTGGAGCCTTTTTATAAAACTCAACCTGAAGACTAGTGTTTTTATGGCTTTTCTCATACCATAATATAATAAAATTACATTCTATTGCATTTAAGAGTTAGTTTTGCAATAACTGTTTCCAACTTGATTTTCACAAAACTGCACAAGCTGGTAGGACATAAAATCGTAAGCAAAAGTTTTTCTTCCTCACCATTAGAGGAAAAAAAACACTTTATTTCAAATGGCCTTTGCTAAGAGTGCCATTGGTACCAACTAGCCATATAGTCCTTGCAGTAAACTGATAGCTTAAAACACCTACTAAAACTTTGTAGTATTTAGTTCTATTATACAGTGACACGTTAGCTCTTGACTGCTCTCTGCAGGTATCGCAAAGGATTTGAACTCCAGTCAACTCTGTACTCTGGAATTAACCTTGCAGTTCTGCTACTTGTTGCAGGGCAACAGTTTGAAAGCTCAATAGAACTGAGAAAAATAGGTGAGTATCCACACAGCGCCACAGACAAGTTCCTGCCCCCTTTCCCAGTGGAAAAAAAAAGGACAATGTTTATAGAGATGGGCTGTAGGGATAGAAAGGCAGTCCGGGCTTTTTAATGGTGGATCCTGGATAGCAGTCTRAAACAAAGGGATCTTGAAGGAATATTTGTTCATTCTTGCCTTGGGGTAGCTCTCTAGCAAGTAGGCCCACCTAAAGGGCCCCAGGAATGGGGAGGGAACAAGGAAGGACTGCATCCAGCACCATCTATAAACTGCCTCTCCAGCACCCCTGACATTATCCCATTGCATAGCCAACAGGGGACAAAGGCAGGAGGTGACACAGCATGGCCCAGCGTTCCTCAGTGAAGCTGGGAAAGAGTCCGTGGGGTTTCTGTTGTCCCTGAACTGAAAGATCCCCCAGCACATGGAAGGCTCTACTAGAATGGTTAGTAGTCTACCTAGATTCAGATGTCTTTGATATAGTGCTAACTAAAATCCACCACTCTACACATAGATCTATAAATAAATCATATGATAGAAACAGATATTCAGTTCTTCTTAGAAAAATAATAGTTAATAATTATATTTGGAATCAATCCTGTCTGAAACACACACTTGAACCTCAAAGATGAAGAACGCAAAGGCGGCTTTAAACCACTCCAGTGTCCTTACTCTGGTGTGGATTTGCCTAAGCCTCTAACCACTGATCTCTTGCAGCAGATGCAGATCTTGAGGACACAGAGATACACAGCTTACACTGAAAATCAGGGGGCAGATAGCCCAGGCAGATAGCACAAGAGCATGTGTGGTAGGAGTTCTGGCTGTCTGAAATGTATTGGGGATGTTACTTGCAACAATTTTTTTTTTTTTCTTTTTTTAAGCACTAATGCCGAATCAAGTCTTATTAGTCTTGGTATGAATTTGGTTTGAATATGAATATGGTTTTACTGATAGAAAAAAAWATATATATATATATTTTCACATTTTACAGGTGTACGGTTAAACAGTTTACTGGGAAGAAAAGCCTAGAGAAAATGAACAATTACTGGGATGTGGGGCAGTTCTTCAGTGTGAGCATGCTGGCTAATGATGTTGGTAAAGCAGTACAAGCAGCAGAGAAGCTTTTTAAGCTGAAGCCTCCAGTATGGTATGTGGAACAAGGCTGTACCTTAAGTATCCAGCTCTGGGAAATGCACAAAACGAACCTGTAGACACTTGGTGACTTAACTGCATCTTTAAATCTCAGATTTTTATAATTCTCTGACTTTGTTCTTATATGTTGGGAAGAAAAGAGGAAGAGGTGCTGGTAGGAAATTAAGTTACCCTTCATTGCTGGTTTTAGATCTCATTGAAGCACATGTCTTATTGGAAAGAATTTGGAAATTAGTGATGATTCCTTGTGAAACAGAATTCTTTTCAGAGTCTAGATAGCTGCTGCCCATCCCCCCTATTTCGTGGCTGATATCTTTTTTTAATCACTGTGTAACTACTCATGTAACTATACTCTTTTCCAATAAGATGCTGTTCATGAACATCCATGTGAACATATGACCTACAGTTTTCACTAAACTTGCTGTTCTTTCTAGAAATCTGTAAAAATCAGCACAAGCATTTTCATTTATATTAGCTTTTAAAATGCATTTAATTTTGCTTTGGATTATATTTGCAGTTACTTTGGATGTGTAAGTCAGTAAAGTGCTTTTAGTATCTGGTCAAATTCTGTTTTCTCTCTGTTAACTCACTGATTCAATACGTTCTAGGTACTTGAAATCATTAGTTCAGAATGTGATGTTAATTCAGCATTTCAAGAAACTCACCATAGAACATTCTCCTAGACAAGAAAGATTGACATTCTGGCTAGATATAATTTTTGAGGCAACGAAAGAAACAACTAATGGACTGAGATTTTCAGTAAGATGTTATGCTAAACAAGTTCTGTATGTCTTATGTTTCTGGATAGGATATAACAAGAATTGGAGGRCTCTAAACATAGCAATTATGTGCTTAGCTGCCTCTTGTCTCAAAACCCTGTATTCTGTTAATCGTGTGGGGGTTTTTTTGTTTTTTTTTTAACATTTAACCCACCATCCTAAAAGCATCCTAAAAAATACTTGTAAGTCTACTGTAACAAATCATGATGATACAGTCTTGCATATAGGAACACAGCCTCTTCCTGCCTTGTCCTGACTTTCAATCACAGCCCTCCCCCAAAATTATTTGGTCCTTACACTGAGGTTACTTATTRTCTATATCAGAGTATTGTTTTTTTCTTAAGATGCTCTTGTTGAAAAGCTGTTGTTTTACTAATGAAAAATGTTCTCTTCTCAGGTTTTAGTGATAGAGCCTACTAAAGTCTACCAGCCTGCATATGTATCAATCAACAATGAAGCAGATGAGAGATCTCTGTCTTTGTGGCATGTATCTCCCACTGAAATGGTAGAACTACTGGCAGATGCATTTCATATCTTCTGTGCTTGATTCATTGTGCTCAAAGTGCCTTTTTCACATGTAGATTTTGGAGCACTTTAAAGTTTGTTACATTTCTGTGAAGCACAAGCCTCCATATCTTTTTTTACGTGCATATGGAAAATAGTTTTTTCAGAGAAAATAAAAGGGGAGTCTAAGATTAGAACTCAGGTATTCTTAACCTCTAATTCCAAGCTTATTTCACTTGACCATGTTTCTTAGAAGTGCCTGGGCTGCTTGCCCTTCTCCTAATATTTCTCATTAGAATTGTGTGTGTTTTATTAAGATGCAGCTCAGAGCTATATAGAAAGTAGAGACCAATATTGTGTTTAACATTAAAGGAGTTGTAAAAGTTTCTACAATTATAAAAGTAGAAACTAGAAAAAAATGTATAAGTCCGTGACAAAGAAATGCCAAGAGATAAGATTTTTGGTGTCTTGGATTGTTGGATAAAGTATAGGAGATTAGGAAAGGAGTCTGCACAGTTATGGACTGTGTAATCGTTTAAAAGTGAGAAATAATTTCAGTTTCATATYGGAAGAGTTGAAATCCAGAATGTATTTGGCCAACCCTCCCTAATGTCAGAAAGACATAGGTGGAGGATAGACTAAAAGCGTAGAGAGGTGAATTGTGGAAAAGAGGCATGTTAGTCAAAACAAGAGAAGACCACATAATTACCAGGACCTGTAAACTTCTTTTCCGGTACACTGTACTACTTCTAGTGAATGTGTCTGTCTGACACAATTTTGCTTTATGGAACAAATTATTTGGGCAGATCTAGCAGTGCTAAATGAGACCCAGCTGGCAGCTGGAGATTTATGAAGGGCTACGTTCCTAGGCACAGACTGTCCTTCCTCCAGTGTGCCTCCCTGGGCCAAAGCTGTTGGCTAAATGCCTCTTGGGAAGCAGTAGGAAGTTTCTATTCCCTTCGAGCCTGAGCAGCTTAGAGAAGATTGGAGTATAGAGTCTGCTCCATGTTTAATATAAGAAGTTGATATATGGAGTCAAAACAATGTTTAGTAAATTGTACTTCAAGCTTTATTCTTCAAATTGAATTTTACATGAGGAAACGCAGTCTTTTCTTCCACCTTTCTCTGGTTAAATTCATTTTTCCTCAAGTGAGCAAATCAGCAATGTATGTCCTTTTCCCACCTACACATCAAGCTTATTTGAATTACAAAAAAAAAAAAAAAAGTGGCTGAAAAAAGATAACACTTGACTTGGAAAAATTTTATTTTGTTTATTATGCTTTGATTTTTCTTTTCAATAGTAATTCAGGATATACATCTTTGATATAGATCTTGATTGATACAGATCTTTGTTCTTTACAGAAGCAGATTCACGAATGGAATTTTACAGCCTCCTCCATTAGGGGAATAAGGTTGGTATGTCTGAAAACAGTTAAGCTTGGTTTTATGATTGCCTTAAGTGGGAAATCTGGATTCTACTGTAAACCTCTGCTTTACATGGCCTGTTGTAAAAGCTGCTTCTGTTCAACTTTGCTTGAAACACGTCACAGGAGTTTTCCATGCGTGATCAGAGCTGTATATTTTTAATGGAAATACTCATCTAAAATGTGTGTATGTAGTCTCTTCTAGATTTCCCTGTTTTCAATTGTGTATCTGCATTTTTTCATATCTACTGAGCTTCTCAGTTAATGAGCTCCTACTTCATTGTCCATTGTACTGACAGCTAGAATTCAGAGAAAGAAATTGAAATCTCTTTTCTCTGATTGCCTTCTCTCTTTAAAAATCTTCTAGCTAAAACCTGGTTCACTAGAGAACCGTTAAATGAGGCATGGACATATTTTGTGCTGAGAAAAGAATCCTTGAGCTGGAAGGAGATGGCTAGCAAAGCGTCTCAAGGGTTAGCTTTTAAACAGTTAAAGTAGTTGCTTTTTGTTACACCTAGATTAATGAAAACACTAATGATAAAAAAACTAGATCCCCAAATATTAGTACAAGGGAAGATCAGAATATTACACGGAAAGAACAGGAGTGTTCTGTGGAACTGAATTAATAGAAAAGAATCACATTTGGTATAAACAACTGCAAAATACAAGACTGCGTTTAGGAGCTTACTTTCACATCCTAATGTGGGCCACCTTGCTGCCAGAAAAGCAAGGGACAGACGCTGCAGACTAGAGGAGCCATAAGCGCAGGGAACACAGCTGGGCCTTTGCTGTCTCCCTGAGTTTGCAAATCACTTTGCTGGTGGATCAGGCCTCCCTAGGGATGTTAAATGGCTGTTGGTGGGGGCCACCTGTGTGTATAACAAGCTTAAGTGCTTGAGAAACCTGTGATACAAGCACAGCAGCAATTTAGGTACCTAATGAGGTCTGTAGCTGTCAAAGCAGAGGATTTTTGGGTTACGGTTTTGACCATAGGCATCTAAGTTTTAGGTCCCGAGTTTGTCTTCTCTGAACTTGTATAATTTATTTAAGCAAATAAACTAAGAGGAAAAAATACTTCTCTGAATAAAATGAGTAGTAATTGCTCTGAAGGTCTTCAGTTGTGCATTTGGACATAGATTGTCCCATACCTTCATTATTTGTTTCTAAGAGCAGTTTTTCATTTAAATGAATTGAATGTGATATTTTATTCTGCTAATCCAGTGTAATATGAATGTATGTGAAGTTGTTGTTGAAATCTGTGGAGCTGCTGAGCGTAACTCAGCAAAATGTTTCTAAAACACAAATTAATTACCTTCAGTCAACACATTGCACAGAAATTAATCGCATCTTAGAAAGATAACTTTTAATTAAAGGGAAATTAGTAATTCATTTGCTTTGATTCTTAATCAGTGCTGGGAATTACAAAGCTCAAAGAGGCAAATTTTTTTATACTTAATGGAGTTGCATGTTTGTTCTGTGTGACAACTTAAAATTGTCATACTTTTCAAATTGCATTAGTATGCAGTATTTTGAAATATTTTTAGTCTTGGTCTCTCAGTGTTCATAATTCAAAAAAAACAAACCTAAACTCCTTCCTGCTCCATTTCTTCTCATAGTTGCATCCAAAATAAACTTTTCTCAATGTAACTTTTACAGCATATCCAAGTTGGATGAGCGATGTTGTTTTCTTTATGTCCATGACAACTCTGATGACTTTCAAATCTACTTTTCTACAGAAAACCAGTGTAGTAGGTAAGTTCAGTTTATGTGTGGGTATTACATGTGAGATCTCTGCCCCAAATACAACTGGTTTAGTAAAGATTAAAAGCTGGCTATTTTGGTTGAAAAATAAAGTATTTGTTCTCTTATTTTCTTCATTTGTTTTCTTGATTTAGAAGCAGTGAGCTAAATTCAGTCAGTGGTTTCTGAGGCAATGAGAGCAATGTCCCATTACACTTGAATTGTTCTTTGGTTCTGATCAGTTTACCTTACAAGTCATTAGATCTGAAAAAAGGGCTTAGGTTAAAGTAGCTTATTCTAACTTATAACTATTATCTTCTTTTTCTGTCTCTTGGCCATGGTATGTAAGGTACTATATTGGTTTAGATTCCCTCATGTACCTCTTCAGTTGGACTTGGGTAAGAACAACTAGATGTACTGCAAATTGTAGCTTATATTATTTCACAGATACCCGTTATGGTTAGCATTGTGTATTTGAATATTCTCTGTAGATGAACGTGTTGTCTCTAAACAGTAGGCATGCTAACTGAATTTCAGGCCTAAACCTTTATAGACCAGATTCTTCTTGGGGATTGGTATTTAGCATATAAAACTTCCAAAGTTAAAGTAGGATTGATTTGTTAATATACTTAATATTTAGGGATAGACTGTATATTTATTTTTCTTGCAATATTTATTATCCATATATTACATAGGCTTTTCAATGTGTTTTTGATGTTTTTTGTCATATGAAACAGGATAAGCATGGAGAAAGTAAATAATAAAAGAAACCTGTGTCTAAACATGCTAGTCAGTGTGTTAGTTTGAAACCAAAGCCCACTGTGTGAGAAATCTGTTTAATCTCTTCCTGAGAGGCTGGGCTGGCAGCCAGCTCTCCTGCAGGAGGTGTGCTGCTGTTGACGAGCTGTGTYGTCAGGTAAAGGAGTTACAGGAGGAAGTTAGTAGGCTGCGCAGCATCCGAGAGGATGAGCAAGAGATAGACAAGGTATTCTCAGAGACCATACAGCTCCAGGAGTCCTAACCCCCCACAGCAGTGGAGTTGCCAGAGGGCTCTGTGCCATGTGAAACGGTACATCATAACATCATAGAAGAAGGCTGGAAACTGGTCACTGCTCGTGGGAGGAGAAAGGCTCCTACTCCTCCCGAAGACTTGCAGCTGAAGAACAGGTTTAGTGCCCTCCAGGATGAGGAGGACATGGGCATGGCTGCAAGGGAAGTACCTGGGACAACAGACCCTGTGCCCTGCCGGAACGCCCGGAAGAAGTGGCGGGTGATTGTTGTGGGGGACTCCCTGCTGCAGGGGACGGAGGCATCTATCTGCCGACTAGACCTCATGTCTGGAGAGGTTTGTGGCCTGCCGGGGGCTCGTGTGAGAGATGTCGTGCAAAGACTGCCAAGGCTAGTCCATGCTTCAGACTATTACCCACTGCTGCTCTTCCATGTGGGCGCCAATGACACCAAGGGCAAACTGGAGACCATCAAGCAGGRYKTYAGAGYTSTGGGGATGGTGGTCAAGGGTCTGGGAGCCCAGGTCATCTTCTCCTCAATCCTGCCAGTGAGGGGGATGGATGAGAGGAGGAGGAGAYGGACTTTCCAGGTTAACGACTGGCTGCGCCACTGGTGTTGGCAACAGGGTTTTGGTTTCTACGACCATAGGACCCTGTTTGAAGATCGACAACTGATGGGGAGAGATGGGATCCACCTCACGAGGCGGGGCACGCGGATCTTTGCCAACAGGTTGGCCAACCTGGTAAGGAGGGCTTTAAACTAGGAAGGATGGGGGAAGGGGAGAGTTATAGTGACAGGGTAGTTGGCAAAAGACAGCTCAAGTCGGGATRCCTCCAGCAGGTGAATGCAGCCAGGGAAGTGCGCATGGGATGTGGCTATGGAGGATCCTCTTGCATCCCTCCTGGGAAACCTGCATGCTCGATCGCCTCTCTGAAATGCCTGTACACCAATGCATGCAGCATGGGGAACAAACAGGAAGAACTAGAGATGTGTGTGCGGTCGCAGGGCCATGATCTCATTGCCATTACAGAGACATGGTGGGATAGCTCTCATGACTGGAGTGCTGTCATGGATGGCTACGTGCTTTTTAGGAAAGACAGGCCAGGAAAGCGAGGTGGTGGAGTTGCTCTTTATGTGCGAGAGCAACTGGAATGTATG